>NC_088220.1:39043247-39205747 GCF_036934945.1 Oncorhynchus masou masou
CTACAAAGTATTAACTTAAGGGGGCTGAATAATTTTGCACGCCCAATTTTTCAGTTTTTGATTTGTTAAAAAAGTTTGAAATATCCAATAAATGTCGTTCCACTTCATGATTGTTTCCCACTTGTTGTTGATTCTTCACAAAAAATACAGTTTTATATCTTTATGTTTGAAGCCTGAAATGTGGCAAAAGGTCGCAAAGTTCAAGGGGGCCGAATACTTTCGCAAGGCACTGTATGTATGTATGGTCACTTCAACATACAGTTGAAGTCAAAGGTTTTCATACACCTTAGTGAAATACATTTAAACTCAGTTTTTCACAATTCCTGACATTTTATCCTAATAAGAATTCCCTGTTTTAGGTCCTTTAGGATCACCACTTTATTTTAAGAATGTGAAATGTAGAGATAATTATTTATTTCAGCTTCACATTCCCAGTGGGTCAGAAGTTTACATACACTCAATGAGTATTTGGTTGCATTGCCTTTAAATTGTTTAACTTGGGTCAAACATTTCGGGGAGCCTTCCACAAGCTTCCCACAATAAGTTGGGTGGATTTTGGCCCATTCTTCCTGACAGAGCTGGTGTAGCTGAGTTAGGTTTGTAGTCCTCCTTGCTCGCACACTCATTTTCAGGTCTGCCCACAAATGATCTATAGGCTTTAGGTCAGGGCTTTGTGATGGCCATTACAATATCTTGACTTTGTTAACCTTAAGCCATTTTGCCACAACTTTGGAGGTATGCTTGGAGTCATTGTCCATTTGGAAGACCCATTTGAGAACAAGTTTTAACTTTCTGACTGATGTCTTGAGATATATCAATATAGCTTCAATATATGCATATCATTTTTCGTCCTCATGTGGCCATCTATTTTGTGAAGTGCACCAGTCCGTCCTGCAGCAAAGCACCCCCACAACATGAAAGCTGCCACCCCCATGCTTCATGGTTGGGATGGTGTTTTTCGTCTTGCAAGCCTCCCCTTTTTCCTCTGAACATAATGATGGTCATTATGGCCAAACAGTTCTATTTTTGTTTCATCAGACCAGAGGACATTTCTCCAAAAAGTATGATCTTTGTCCCCATGTGCAGTTGCAAACCGTAGTCTGGATTTTTTTATGGCGATTTTGGAGCAGTGGCTTCTTCTTTGCTGAGCGGCCTTTCAGGTTATGTCAATATAGGAATAATTTTACTGTTGGTATAGATACTTTTGTACCTGTTTAACTCCAGCATCTTCACAAGGTCCTTGGCTGTTGTTCTGGGATTGATTTGCACTTTTCGCACAGGCAGCATCTGCACTGAAATAAAGGCTAGAGTTGGCGCTTTCAAGGAGCGGAACTCTAACCTGGACGCTTATTGGAAATCCCGCTATGCCCTCAGATGAACCATCAAACAGGTTAAAGCGTCAATACAGGACTAGAATTGAATCGTACTACACCGGCTCGGGCGCTCGTCGGATGTGGCAGGACTTGCAAACTATTACAGACTACAAAGGGAAGCACAGCCGCTAGGTGCCCAGTGACATGAGCCTACCAGACTAGCTATATTACTTCTATGTTTGCTTTGAGGCCAGCAACACTGAAGCAAGCATGAGAACACCCGCTGTTCCGGGCGACTGTGTGATCATGCTCTCCCCTGCTGAAGTGAGTAAGACCTTTAAGAAGGTCAACATTCACAAGGTCGCAGGGCCAGACGGATTACCAGGATGTGTACTCCAAGCATGCGCTGACCAACTGGCAAGTGTCTTCACTGACATTTTCAACCTGTCCCTGACTGAGTCTGTAATACCAAAATGTTTCAAGCAGACGACCATAGTCCCTGTGCCCAAGAACACTATGGTAACCTGCCTACATGACTACCGACCTCGGTTGCACTCCACACTGCCGCTTCCCACCTGGACAAAAGGAACACCTAGGCGAGAATGCTATTCATTGACTCATTGACTCAGCATTCAACAACATAGTGCCCTCAAAGCTCATCACTAAGCTCAGGACCCTGGGACTAAACGCCTCTTTTACGCTGCTGCTGCTCTCTGGTTATTGTCTATGCATCGTCACGTTATCTCTACCTACATGTACATATTACTTAAATTACCTCAACTAAGCTGTGCCCCCATACATTGACTCTGCACCGGTACCCCCTGTATATAGCCTCACTACTGTTATTTTACTGCTGCTCTTTAATTATTATATCTATTTTTTTCACATCTATTTTTTACTTAACACTTATTTTCTAAAAACTGCACTGATGGTTAAGGGCTTGTAAGTAAACATGTCAATGGAAGGTCTACTACACCTGTTGTATTCAGCGAATGTGACAAATACAATTTGATTTGATATTCCTCTCAAGCCAGAGGAAGTAGATCTTACTAAACATTACCTCTCAAAGAAAGATCCCTCTTCTGACATGTCCTGTGTGTATAATCTTAGGCTGTGATATGTTTCCATCACTGAAGGTAATCATACAGGCCGCACTGACCATCTCAGTTAGCAGCTGTGAGCGATATTTTAGTGTGTTAACATGTCTACATACCTGGCCTAGGAGCCCAATGAAGATATAATGCATCATGATATACATACTAAGATACTAACACGCTTGGAAAAGGGTGAAGTCATAGACAGGTTTTCACCTACAGTTTAATTTTGTTTAATTTCTAATCTTTATGCATGGACTAACATCATAGTGCTATGTAATATAACTTGCAAACATTGGTAATATTTAGTAGGAGAAAGGATTATATGCTGGTATGGTCATGTGTGTAAAATTGTAAAAGTGTTACACCCCCTCCAACTCCCCTGTAAGTATTTGTTTGGGGTGTGTAATTAAATAGGTTGAATTATTGTCCTGTAGCTAATTGACCTTGGAATCTGTGATTTATTACCACAAATGTTATAAAAGCATGATTTTCAAGTGCATTTGGTGCCTGCGTGTGTCCATATCTGCAAAGGTTATCTGGCCCCACCCCACTTGACAGTTATAGGACACGCCTACTAGTGATGAGCATTCTGGCTCACTGGCTCATTCGGCTCAGCTCACCAAAATGAGCCGTCTCTTTTGGCTCCCAAACGGCTCTTTAAAAAATAAAAATGCTTTGTATTGTTTCAAGTCAAACAGTTTCCAATGGTTTGACTATGATTGTCGTTAAAACAATTCTGATTAAATGAAATCATACACTACCTTAACCATAATGTATTTAAACAAGGATTAATTTGTTATGAAAAATAATGCTATTAAACATTTGCATTTAAAGTGAAACTTTTTAATGTATATAAACAAAGTGCATAGAAATCTGACCATTCAAAACGAACACAATCTGAACAGCATAATAGAATATTCCACCATATCAAAGAAAAATAAATAACAATGTGCAAAACTGCAGCATCTCACTTAAAACATTACACTGGTCCCTCTTTTCTCTTTCTTCTTTATTGTCATGTTATAACCAGCAGCACACAGCAATGCTGAACATATTTTGCTTTTATGAGAGCTTTGCATTCAGAAATGCAAGCTGCCTCACTTTCGAGGGGCTGTTGGGGTTTCTTCTCTCAGTAATTATTTGTCCCGTTTTTGAGAAGACCCTCTCGGAACGGATGTGGCCACTATGCAGTCTCCCTGTCATGACTTTAGTAAGCCGTGGGTAGACAGAGGCCTTGTTCTTCCACCAGCTCAGGGGATCTGCAGATGTTCAGGTCGCAATTGTAAATGAGAACTTGTTCTCAACTTGCCTACCTGGTTAAATGTTTTGGAGGAGGGGCACCTCCACATAGGATCAGACCTCCATTATGGCATCTGCTGAGTGATTCCTTCGTGCTGCATCCCCAGTTGCTCTCTCGTCAAACAGCATCCATTCATTCTTTGAATTAGGTAATTATATTCATTTCAATATTTTGATTATTCATATCTTTAATTTTAGATTTTTTTATAAATAGATTCGGCTCTTCTGATATGCGAGCCGGCTCTCAACATTCACCTCCATGGGCTGGCTCTTAGAGCCGACTCGTTCGCGAACGACCCATCACTAATAGCCTACTGCTAATGTGAGTTTACGCAGTTCCAACATAATCCAAAGGTGGCAGCCTAAAATCACAATCCTGCTAAATTGCACGTGACTAGAACATTATTTCATGCAAAACATTCATTTGTGGTCTACGCTGCCACCCTTTGGATTGTTTTGGAACTGCACAGTGCCCACAGCATGACTTGCTCACGTTAGTTAGTAGTAATGTGACCAACATCAACATTAAGCTTTTTTTTTATTGCCCATCAAATATTGGACATGTTTTATGAAAACATTGCAACAAAATAATGATACAAATACTTTTTTCCAACAATTTTTCTTAATGGAAAATTACGATATAGTTATGCATTTGTAATTTGTACTTGCTAATAGATTTGTGTATAAATATTAACACCATATTCCATGGATTTACTGACCACAATCCATTGAATTAATATTAAAAAGTGTTAATTATTTGGCATCAGGAGAGCACAGCACATGGAGGAAAGCAGTAAGATATGTAAAATAGTGTTGTGTTTCTGCAAAATGTTCACTGCTAGTGTGCGAGGCCAACATTTTGGTTGTAGAACCCCCAGACATGTCGTCATGTCTCTAATCGTCTGAGGACCTCCAGGACTTGGCTCAATGGGGTTGTACAAAGCAACTGGGGCGATAGCTTATGATCTCTGCGAGATTTAGGGCTGTATTCAATCTGTATTGCTGAAGCTTGACCGATTGCATGATAGAAATGTGAAGGTAATTTCTGATTGAGAGGACATATAGTATGCAGTGTTTACCTAGATTGTAGTATCTGCTAACGCAGGAACATTACCTTTAAATTTCAACTACGCAGTAACTTAGAGTGACTTTGGTGCATGATTTGTGGCTTACATCTGAAACTGGGTTAATTGTTCTATAATGGCCTGGATTGGTAAATTAATTACCTTATATTATACAAATGTTAATTAGGTAGAATGATTATGTAGGGCTTTATTCAATCCGTATTGAAGACTGCATTCACGGTAAATGATGCAATCACTGAAATGTATGAAAGTGCCTTATAAATGAATATTGTGCAATCTGTAGCTCTTCAGAGATCCAGATTGAAAAGAGATCCTAGTATTTTAACATGATCCATTTTTTGTTCGACAGATTTGTGCTTTCATACTTTGTCTCCCCCTAAAGGCTATAGCGAGTAGAAAGCAGGTCTGTGATGTTTTTTTATTCTTCAGATGTCAGTCCTCTTGTCTGTCAAGGAGGCTTTGATGTCGTCGGCATCATGTCCTCTTAACATGGGATTCATTTTTTTTACGCCCCTCTAGACCATGGTGAGGACAAAGCTCCTTTTATACCACATAGTCTGGCCAAGCAAATAATAAGGCCAGCAAATACAGGTCTCAATTTACAGTTATACCTATCATTATTTATTTGTTTAGAGTTGCATAGGAAGGTAGAGTGTACAGTAATTAAAGTGTCGGTACACATTGCTGTAATTACCACTAGTAGGCCCTATAGCGATTTTGATTTGTGAGTTGTGTAACATGTTGACATTTCTATACATCATATATATATATAATATATATATATAAACAAACTCAAATATATTGTGGCACACTACTGAATTATAGTTATTATACGAGTTCTCACTTGTGAGGTTTGCTGCATCCGTGGTAAATGATGCAATTACTGAAAGTATGAAAGTACCTTTTAAATGAATATTAACCCTAACCCTACCTATACTGTAATTCCACTTTTTCCACAATATGTGGGGAGGGGGGTGGGGGGGGACAGCAGTGGTGAATGTCTGCAACAACTGTCGATGTCTAGGGACCACCAATAGGACCTTCAACGGACAATATGTACAGCCCAGAATATCAGATCAAAAGTACAAGGTTGTGTCAATGAGGTTCCCAGAAAAACTGACATTTCAGCAATTCAAAGGATGTCTACGGCTTTGGATACACATTAACCGAACTACAAATATTTAAACATTGATTCCCTGGTAGCCCATTGCCACAGTTATACTCAAATAAGTGGCAGTTCATTATAGTTAAGGCTCTATTCAATAACATCTACTTCAATAACATCTGCGTTATATCTAAAGCGGGTATTGCCATTGGCTGCACGGAGTCGCATTAATGACAAAGATACGTGGTGGTTGATTATGAACATAGGCTGCTAAAATGTCTTTAATTTGGAATTGGGCTAATTTGGAATGGGATATCCAGTGAGTTCACCTAAGAGTAGGCAAACAAGAACGGTTCAAATGACGCAAATGGAGGTGGGCCGGATGTTGATAGAGCCTATAAATACTTGATTTCTCACAGAGTTTGAGTAAACCAACAGAATAAGATAACATTTTTGCTTTCATTTGGGATCATTTGGATAACCATGAGTGGTGGATGTCCATACTTCGAGAAAAGGCACTTGTACGTATTCATTATTGCGTTTCAAATTCTGTTTTTATTCAAAAAGAAATTGTAACAAAAGCATCCTATAATGATTCCAAATAAATCAATAGATGCTATAGTTATATTTATTATTATTAATAATAATTGTATGACATTAGCTAATCAATACCATTACATTTGTATTTTTCATTCCCAAGGCTATTCAAGAGCAAGCTGCATCTAGAAGAGGAAGAGGAAGACGACTCTCAAGAAGGAATCAACAAGGCCAGCAAAGGTGGCATCATCTATGGTGACTACCTTCAGGTAAAGCGTTCACCATGGTCATCTAGTTTAATCAAACTTCGTCTTCTACGAGGTTTTCGACATGGTATCTTTTCGTTCTGCGGATAGAAGCTGCATGGCCAACATAAGGGATGGAAATTAAGTACAATATTCATTATGGATTAGCTGTGGTACTAAATGAAAAAAATCTGTTCCGTTATAGCTTGACAAGGTTGTGACCGCCCAAGTTCTCCAGAGTGAACTGAAGGGGAACAAAATCCACGATGAGCATCTTTTCATTGTCACACATCAAGGCACAGTATATGTTTGTGGTCAAATATAATCAAGATTTGAGAATCAATAATGGAATTGTAATCATAGAATGCATGCATTCCCTTATCACAGGGATTGGGGTCTGTTCCATTTGAAATCCAGTCAATTCAAGAGATGAGTTTAACCTTTAATTGTAGTTGCACCTACTTGTGGAAGACTTGGAATATCAATTCACTATCAACTTTCCATCAACAAATGATCAATTTCATTGCATTGCAAAGGTGGGACATTATGATTCATTGCATTTTTATCATTTTATTTCAGCTTATGAACTCTGGTTCAAGCAGATTCTATGGGAACTGGATTCAGTGCGAGAGATTTTCATCAGTGGACATGTAAGCACCTTAGAAAGCAAGAGTACACTGGCAAACATTTTCTTTGTGTAATAAAAGTTATACAATTGTTGATTTCAATCCCAGCAAATTGTTTTTCTTTTCTAAATATAACCTTTAGTTAACTAGGCAAGTTAGTTAAGAACAAATTCTTAGTTACAATGACAGCCTACTGGGGAACAGTCGGTTAACTGCCTTTTCAGGGGCAGAACGACAGACTTTTACCTTGTCAGCTCAGGATTCAGATCAAGCAACCTTGCGGTGACTGGCCCAACGCTTTAACCACTAGGCTACCTGCAGCCCCAACATATAATTCATAAACGCTTAAAATACAATATGAATCCTTTTTTTTTTTACCTCATTAAGCCATGAAATGTAAACAATGTCAATGACCTAAGTCTTTGTTTGTGGGTGTGAAAATGTGGGCTTTTTTTCTGTCCAATGCAGTCCAATTGCGGGGACCCTTTTTGCATCAGGAGCGCCCCCTAGAGGCCAAAAAGTTAGAGCTCATCTTTAATAGTAATGTTTCACCAGGTTCGCGATGAACGCAACATGCTGAAGGTCAACACCCGCATACACAGGATTGTTATGATCTTCAGGCTGCTGGTCGACCAGTTCGCCGTACTCGAGACAATGACCGCCTTGGACTTCTATGACTTCAGGTAAACCCCATAGATAACCCATGGATAATTTTTAGATTTTATTGACCTTATAAAATTATACCCTCTTTACATATTTAACACACATTACTTTTGTGTGTTGTAGAGAGTACCTGTCCCCTGCCTCCGGGTTCCAAAGTCTCCAGTTCCGTCTGTTGGAGAACAAGATTGGGGTCCCTGACAACCTGAGAGTCCCCTACAACAGGCGCCACTACAGGGACAACTTCAAAGGACATGAGAGTGAGATGCTGCTTAGATCTGAGAAGGAGCCTTGCCTGCTGAAATTGGTGGAGGTGTGTGAAAAGCAAAATAAATACTGAAACATTTTCAAATAGATCCTGTTTAAATACTTAGTAATGTTATTTCCCACACTTGATATTATAGCAATATTGAGCAATACTGTTTGTTGTCCTATTCAGAAATGGCTGGAAAGGACCCCAGGTCTTGAAGAGGATGGGTTTAACTTTTGGGTTAAACTGGAAGCCAACATCTTTGAAGGGTTGAGTCTTGAAAAAAATAAAATAGAGGTATTGGCTGTTTCAAAATAATCTAGTACCAAAAACTCACAACATCGCTTCTCATTAGGTTACTTACAGATAAAATAATCTGACCAAAAACTACAATAGTTATTGTCCTTTGGCAGAAAATGCAAGACTCCGAGGAGAAGGAGGAGATGATGGAAGAGATGACGAAACAAAAAGAGCTATTTACTTCTCTGTTTGATGTCAAAAGACATGAGCATCTTTTGGGCAAAGGTGAGTGTTTAGCACCTAGCGCAAACACAAACTGCCTCAACAATTCAATCCCAATAATTAGTAAAAATTACAGGACCCAGGTCTAAGAAACCATCTCACTTCCTGTTGTTTAATCAGGTGAGAGACGGATCTCCTACAAAGCTCTCCAAGGAGCTCTGATGATCTACTTCTACAGGTAAGAAGGGTTTTCTTACAGTTATTTTAGACAGGCTTGTGTCTGTTCACCATTTGAGATGTAATTACTACATTGTGGATTGTTAGGGAGGAGCCCAGGTTCCAGGTTCCCTTCCAACTCCTGTCCAACCTGATGGACATTGATACCCTCATGACAAAATGGAGATGTAAGTAACACCAAAACACATTTTATGTAAAGAACAGTTTACTTCGTCACATTTCATTCAAACAGTGTCTGCATGTACAGGCTTCCCTTACACCATCTGTATTTTCTACTAGATGCTAAACGTACTTTGAACTGTTTAGACCAGTGGTATTCAAAGTCAGGGTCGGGGGGAAGAGAAATAGTGGGATGAGAAAAATAAAATACAAAATTAAGAGTACAGATTATCATTGTATGGGATCATTATACAAACGTTTTTGAGAAAGATAATTTGAAAATGATTGAGTAAATACCTTTACTGGTTTCTTTTCATTTTGATAAGATATGAGAATGTAATAAATTAAGGTTATTTGTTAATGTAAACCATTTTAGGGTTGTCATTAGATTTGGGGTGGGGTTGTGAGAAATTCTTAGGGGGGGAAAAAATGGGGTCCCAATAAATTCTGGTGGAAAAAATGGTGTCCCCGCTGAAAAAGTTTGAATACCACTGGTCTAGACTATAATTTCACTGTCAATTGACCTGGAGCTGTTATATTAACAAGTGCAATATTTATCTTATGTGTCACAGACAACCACGTGTGCATGGTGCACAGAATGATTGGCAGCAAAGCAGGCACCGGAGGCTCATCTGGCTACCACTATCTGCGCTCTACTGTCAGGTATGTCCTGTCTGTCATATATGATTGGCTATTGAAATAAACTGCATCCAAGAGTTACTGTCAAGCATGTCATTATATACCCCTTCAAGAATGAGCTAAGTAGGTGTTTTTCTTCTCTCTAACACAGTGATCGATACAAAGTCTTTGTGGATCTCTTCAACCTGGCCATGTTTTTGATACCTCGGCATTGGGTGCCTAAACTAGACCCCAATGAGCACACCTTCCTGTTCACCGCAGAGTACTGTGACAGCTCCTACTGCAGTAGTGAGGATTCAGACTAGCAGACTGTCGCAACTGTCTAAAGTGGTCGGTGAAGACTGAGGAAAGGTGCCAATGAGAGGAAGCCACTTTAGACCTAAGGAACATCTACATAATCTAGAGTGTCATACAAGCTAGCTATGACTTGGTAAAGTCTCACCTACACCCAATAAAGCGACAAGTAACATAGTATATCATCATAACCACAAAGGCATCCCTCCCCCTCAGAACAGAACAGCCTCAACTTGTTGGTGCATGGACTCCACAAGGTGTTGAAAGTGTTCTACAGGGGGATGCTGGCCCATGTTGACTCCAATACTTCCCACAGTTGTGTCGAGTTGGCTGAACCTCCTTTGGGTGGTGGGCCATTCTTGAAACACACAGCAAAATGTTGAGCGTTAAAAAAACAGCAGCGATGCAGTTCTCGACACAAACCGGTGTGCCTGGTACCTACTACCATACCCAGTCCGATGGCACTTAAATATTTTTTATTGCACACATACACAATCCATGTCTCAATTATCTCTAAGCTCATAAAAATGATTTTCTCATCTCCTGCATCTACACTGATTGAAGTGGATTTAACAGGTGACGTAAATAAGGGATCATAGCTTTCACCTGATCAGTCTATATCATGGAAAAAGCAGGTGTTCTTAATGTTCTGTATACTCAGGGTATAGTATATATTGTTTATATAATATTTTGCTGTATTTAAAGTATGAAAAGGTGTGATATAATCCTGTACATAGCCTAATGAATGATAATCATGAACCCTTCCATGTACTTGAGTTCTGAATGTGTACCCTAAAGAAGTATATTGTTAATACTACTCTAAAAAATATTATGTTTTTGTACAGTATTTCGATATTGGTGCATTGGGTGTTTATGTGATGTTAGAGTAATGATATGTAGACTTCATTCAACATGAGCATAGAAATTATCACATGACTAAAAAAATCATATATTTTTGTAACAGAAGAATATAAAATGTATGTCTCAATAAAAATATGTTATTGAAAAGTTTGCGAGGATTTCTCTTTTTAACCTCCATGGGAATTGTCTTAAAGGGTTCCTTGAAGGGTTGATTGAGAAGTTGGCAGTATACGGAACACATGGATCCCTTTGAATAAGAAATGTCATCCATGGCTCAAAGGAAGATTGAAGTCGCATTCTGCAATGCCTAAAAAGAGGAATGAGGATGAAGAAAATAATGGAGAGTTTACATAAACAATCACATAGGTCACCTCGATTTGTGCAGTAGTGACTATTGTAGGGTTTGTATAGTGAATGTGTAGTTTACGCACTACCTAAGATACACAAGTAGTTTTGTAGTGTTTAGTAGGAAAACGGCAGTCTTTCCAGTAGTAATCTGGTGGAACTTTTTACTACTTGATGTTGGTAGTAAATGAGTAGTCCAAACACTGCAGCTTCACTACACAGGCTTTTCAATAGTAATCAGGTAGATATTTACTATATGATGCTGGCAGTAGATAGTAAAAACTCTACCTGATTACTACAGAAAAGCTTGTGTCGTAAAGCTGTAGAGTTTATACAACTTGATGTTGAGAGTAAATAAGTAGTGACCACACTAGAGCGAGACTTCCCCCATTTTTCCAACTGCAGAAGATGAAACAGGAAGTAAACTCAGCAAAAAAAGGAAACGTCCTCTCACTGTCAACTGTGTTTATTTTCAGCACACTTAACATGTGTAAATACTTGTATGAACATAACAAAATTCAACAACTGAGAGATAACCTGAACAAGTTCCACAGACATGTGACTAATAGAAATGGAATAATATGTCCCTGAACAAAGGGGGGGTCAAAATCAAAAGTAACAGTCAGTATCTGGTGTGGCCACCAGCTGCATTAAGTACTTCAGTGCATCTCCTCCTCATGGACTGCACCAGATTTGCCAGTTCTTGCTGTGAGATGTTACCCCACTCTTCCACCAAGGCACTTGCAAGTTCCCGGACATTTCTGTGGGGAATGGACCTAGCCCTCTGCCTCCTCTGCCTCCGAAGTTTTCATAACTGTGACCTTAATTGTATAACGTCTGTACGCTGTTAGTTTCTTAATGACAGTTCCACAGGTGCATGTTCATTAACCTCTAGCGTCGAGCAATCCCGTATCCGGGAGCGTAATCATAGCCTCAAGCTCATTAGCATAACGCAACGTTAACTATTCATGAAAATCGCAAATGAAATGAAAGAAATATATTCACTCACAAGCTTAGCCTTTTGTTAACAACACTGTCATCTCAGATTTTCAAAATATGCTTTTCAACCATTGCTACACAAGCATTTGTGTAAGAGGTATTGATAGCTAGCATAGCATTAGCCTAGCATTCAGCAGGCAACATTTTCACAAAAACAAGAAAAGCATTCAAATAAAATAATTTACCTTTGAAGAACTTCGGATGTTTTCAATGAGGAAACTCTCAGTTAGATAGCAAATGTTCAGTTTTTCCAAAAAGATTATTTGTGTAGGAGAAATCGCTCCATTTTGTTCATCACGTTTAGCTAAAAAAAAAAACAGAAAATTCAGTCATTACAACGCCAAACCAAATGAACTCCATAATAGCAACAGAAACATGGCAAACGTTGTTTCGAATCAATCCTCAAGGTGTTTTTCACATATCTATTTGATGATAAATCATTCGTGGCAGTTGTGTTTCTCCTCTGAAGAAAATGGAAAAATGCACGCAGCTGGAGATTACGCAATAATTTCGACGCAGGACTCCAAGCGGGCACCTGGTAAATGTAGTCTCTTATGGTCAATCTTCCAATGATATGCCTACAAATACGTGACAAGGCTCATTCCTGGCGCATTCACAGCCATATAAGGAGACATATAAGGAGACATTGGAACACAGTGCCTTCAGAATCTGGGCCATTTCCTGTTTGAAATTTCATATTGGTTTCGCCTGTAGCATCAGTTCTGTGGCACTCACAGATAATATCTTTGCAGTTTTGGAAACGTCAGAATGTTTTCTTTCCAAAGCTGTCAATTACATGCATAGTCGAGCATCTTTTCGTGACAAAATATCTTGTTTAAAACGGGAACGTTTTTTTATCCAAAAATTAAAAGAGCGCCCCCTATATGGAAGAAGTTAATTGTTTTATGATTCATTGGCCTAGCGTCATCCGGGTCAGGGAGGGTTTGGCCGGTAGGGATATCAGTCTCATCGCGCACCAGCGACTCCTGTGGCGGGCTGGCCGCAGTGCGCGCTAACCAAGGTAGCCAGGTGCACAGTGTTTCCTCCGACACGTTGGTGCGGCTGGCTTCCGAGTTGGAGGCAAACTGTGTTAAGAAGCAGTACGGGTCGGTTGGGTTGT
This sequence comes from Oncorhynchus masou masou, assembly GCF_036934945.1. Lineage (NCBI taxonomy): Eukaryota > Metazoa > Chordata > Actinopteri > Salmoniformes > Salmonidae > Oncorhynchus > Oncorhynchus masou. The sequence goes on from NC_088220.1 coordinate 39,056,581, forward strand.
TTCGGAGGACGCATGGCTTTCGACCTTCGTCTCTCCCGAGCCCGTACGGGAGTTGTAGCGATGAGACAAGATACTAATTACTAACAATTGGATACCACAAAATTGGGGAGAAAAGGGGGTAAAAGAAATGTTTTGTTTTTTTCCCAGAGTGTAAGGTGAGGGGCAGGATGTTTTTTATTTTTTTTACCTTTTACCTTTCACCACTAAACACATTAAATAAATCATCTCCAGAAATGACTTTATCAACAGTGAACAGCAGTGGTAACACAGTGCTGAGCAATTCGAATTTAAATATAGGAAAAGCTCTACTTAGCTTTATAAAAGCACACTTTTTATGAGTTTACCATCCCATAACTGCTGCTATGCATGGGCCAGATACTCTCTGACCATCAGATATCACAGGGCCAACTGTCAATCTGTGCCAATGCAACCCCACACAAGAGCACTGCCTGGATTCTAACCACTAACACTGTTCGCTCCTAACACCTGAGCAACCGACTCCTTAAGACTACAGACAGGTCTCTTTGTAAATCCCAGGGATCCAAGCCCAGGGTTACAAGGCGCGTTTACAATATATTAACATGCTTCGTTTTCTTTTTTTAAATGTAGGTCAATGAGTGTTGATTTTGGTTTACAAAAAAATGTAATGGCTGATTTGCTACTTGTGGCTTATTTGATCGAATAGAATCTTCGTAATGATCAGGTTGTTTCGAGTGTACTGATAAGTAAAGACACATGACTACCCAGCAACTTTCAGAAAAAACACTTTATAATTGTCACTAGTTACCACAGCCATAAAGTCATAAAGCTCACCTATTTTGATATTTCCTTTCTTAAAATGTGATTTTAAACCTAACCTTAACCAAACTGCTAACCTTATGCCTAACCCTAACCTTAAATAGGATAGGGTTAGAAACGTTTACAATATAGCCAGTTTTGACTTTTGCTAAGGTCACCTTGCCTTCCATTTTTTAAGACATTTATTGTCATTGTTAGAGCAGCCACTAGATTATATGGTTGATATAATGGATCATCTGTGCCATAGTTTAAAAACTCAGTGGATAGTGCTAAAACAATAATGTAATATCTCAATTCTGACATCGTTATACGCCTTTGCCATTGGATCCGATCGCAATTAGATCAGACCGTCTACTGTACACATGTCTGCACAATCAGAATGTGGTTAGGAACTGATCACACGAAACTGCACTTGGCAGTGTTGGCACCTTTAACTGAATCTCGTCCTATTGTGGTACTCCATACATCCTTTATCATCCAGGAAATCTGCTTTGGGTACTCTTACATGTGAAACACTTGTTTTAGACTTAAAGGAAAAGCGCTCCCTGAATAGAAAACATTTCATTTACATGGTGAACAAATATTCAAGGACAACATTGCGTCAGGCAGTGTACTGTATGTGTTTTTGAAGTTCAAACTCACCACAAACATTGCCTCACATTTTAATTTAAACATAACCTTTGTTACCCCATGGCCTTCCCCAATAGTTGTGTACTATCCAGTATGGCATCTCCCTGAAACTGAGGGTACAATGTTAATGTTTAGAATGCTCAGTCACACACTATGGCTACACACGGCTGTAGCCAGAGTAATTCATGCATATGAAATTGGCCTCATATCATAACTTAAAGTAATAAAATGTAAAGATAATGACAAAATTTCACATCACTACAAACTGTCTCTGTGGGAAGTGTTGGGGGTAATGCGTTACAACAGTAATAGTATTACTTTAATAAGTAATAGCGTAACATAAGGAGTTACAGTCAAATGTGAGTAATAATGTCTGTTACTTTTCCAAGTAACGTTAGTGGTGTTTCCATGGTCCGAGATCTCGACTTCCTCATTAGTTCCCGAGCGAGCGGGGAAAGGCTGTTGGGAGAAAATGTCATGACAGCTATCCATAAAAATGCATAGAGGGTGCACCTCTGATCTTTGCCATTGATCGTTTCTGTGAAATCAAAGCCCATTGCGGGCTTCACCGTCTAGCTATCTATCTTTCTACAATGGTCGCACTGGCGGCTGAAGAGAAAGATTTTAGTGAAAAGAAAGGAAATATGTACAGGTTTAATAATTTCCCTCTTCCAAATGATCCATGATCATGAAATGATTCATAAAATAGCCTTGTCTACTCCTAATTTTGTATGCCTATTTATATAGATTTTACATGATCATAACATTGAATAGAGACAGGCTTTCAATTTCATGACCAGTGCGCTGGCTGCAGTGCTCAATTGGGACAACCTGTGTGCTATCAAGCCAAATGAGGAGACATGGAATTATTCATTTAGATGGTTGGCATTACAGAAAGTTAGGCTCATATTTTCTTGTTTGTCAGTAGATGAAAACAGTGCTTACGCCTGCATTTCAAGAGTCCATAAAATATATTTTGCCGCAGAGGGGCCAGGCTATGAGTGTGGCCTCTAAACTCTCATATTATCTTTGTTGTGCTGTAACCACTGACCAGCACAGGGAGGTTGTCATGGTGGCAGGAGCAGTGATGCTGTATGACGCCACCCAGATAGTCCTGCCAACTGATGGCATCCACAGTCACAGCAGGGGTTCCCACATCATCAACCTGCCCATCACAGCCTCAGGACCACTAAGAGAAAACACCATATTCACCCCACCGAGCAAAGACTTCAGATCAACATCCAATTTTGATTGATGTTTGATAAAAATTCATTACAAATTGGCCAAAATTTGTCCAAACTTGAAATAAACCTAAACTTAACCTTTTGTTGAATCCAGGTTAAAATTATTCAAATTAGACAGGCCAGGATTCAATTTGATCGCAGATTTTTGACAATTCACCAATTAAAAGGTTATTTCCGATTGAGCAAACGTGCAGCGTTTACCATGAATGTGGTCTCCACGAACGGGGGAATATTGCCTTTAAAATGTGCATTGCGGTCTTATCATAATCGGATTGAAGCCCAGCCAAAATGAGACAAAACTTGTGTAACTGAGGTTAAGCCACTTAGCCTCTTTGATGCAGCAGTATTGTGTTCCAACAGTGATTAAACACTAAATAATAATGGATCTAGTCAGGGATCAAAACACTCTCTGATCTTTAGGGCCTGACCTTTTTAGGGCCAAACCAAGACAAACACCTTCAGCCTAACCAGGTCTCAGTTTTTCCTAGTCAGGAAAGTAAGAACGATAAGGGGGCAACACTAAGTTAGAACACCATTAACATAACATAGCTTTAAAAGCTAAACAGGAGATGAACAAAAAATATATAGTGCAAACCTAGGTTAAAGAGTTTAACAACAAGGTTCACCAAGGTTAAAGAAGCATGAAACATTAACAGTACAGTCACTCAGATGAACATTTTGAAAGACCTTCAGCAGTGTACGTGTGTAAATAAGAATGTCCCTATTCATTGACTATCAACGTCACATGTTGTTTCGCAGCGTTAATCACAGGAATAAGTTAGTATACTTAACAAATGGGTATGAGCTTTGGAGACACGAGGCAGGCAGTGGCGGGAACCTCTGTGTTAATGAACCGCCTGGGTCTACATTATGTTGGTTTGGTAAACAGTGATATGGCATCTGAATCTCAGCCCTCTTTGAACCTTGGTACAGTACTTCATGAAAACATACTGTGACGACCCTGGGTTATTAAGCGCGGATATCGACTCTGCCGCTTGAGCATGGTTTTGGGGGGTTCGAGGCCTGCTCCCTGCCTGTTTCATTACATTGGTGTCAGAAGTGATCGAACCTTGAATCCATGACAGTGAGTGTGCTTGGCCAGTGAGCGCGTTCCTATAAGACATAGAGTCGCAAGCTAACGTGAGGACGTGCTCTTTGAAGGGAGGGAGTAGTGTAACGACCCTGGGTATATAAGCGTGGATATCGACTCTGCTGTTTGAGCATGGTTTTGGGGCACAGTCAATAGCTGGCAAGAAGGTTGACATTCCGGCAGCGCAGGTTCGAGGCCTGCTCCCTGCCTGTTTCAGTACAATACTACTACAAAGAAGTACCAATGCACTCACTCAACATGGGAATATACTGTAAAAGTTTCTGTTGCATCATTTCATAAATCGCAAAAGAACCTAAGGGTATTTGTACTTAATGTGTTCAGACACTATTAATTATATGTTCCTATATGACTGTGCTATATGCCAGGACATAGTCATATGTAACCGACCGCCTCGATTCGAACCTAGAAAATGGTATATTGTACACTGCAGTTGAGGAACAATGGGAAAGTCATTCTGCTCTACTGGAGAGCTCTTCTTGTCTACACCCAATCAGCATCATTCACACCCTCTTAAAGCTTAGCCCCACCCATCTCTTTAATCAAATCAAAATCAAATCAAATTGTATTTGTAACATGTGCCGAATACCGCAGGTGTAGACATTACAGTGAAATACTTACTTACAAGCACTTACAAGCACTTAACCAACAATGCAGTTTTAAGAAAACACTTAAAAAAAGTAAGAGATAAAAGTAACAAATACTTAAAGAGCAGCAGTAAAATAACAATAGTGAGGCTATATACAGGGGGTACTGGTGTCGAGGTAATAGAGGTAATATGTACATGTAGGTAGAGTTATTACAGTGACTATGCATAGATAATAACAGAGAGTAGCAGCAGCATAGGAGAGGGGTGGGCAATGCAAATAGTCTGGGTAGCTATTTGATTAGATGTTCAGGAGTCGGACGGTTTGGGGGTAGAAACTGTTTAGAAGACTCTTGGACCTAGACTTGGCGCTCTGGTACCGCTTGCCATGCGGTATCAGAGAAAAAAAGTCTATGACTAGGTTGGCTGGAGTCTTTGACCATTGCCTGGTATAGAGGTCGATGGCAGGAAGCTTGGCCCCGGTGATGTACTGGCCGTACGCACTACCCTCACTACCCTTTTTAGTCTCCTGAGGGGAGTAGGCTTTGTCATGCCCTCTTCACGACTGTCTTGGTGTGCTTTGCCATGTTAGGTGTTGGTGATGTGGACACCTAGGAACTTGAACCGCTCAACCGGCTCCACTACAGCCCGGTCGTTGAGAATGGGGGCATGCTCGGTCCTCCTTTTCCTGTAGTCCACAATCATCTCCTTTGTCTTGATCACGTTGAGGGAGAGGTTGTTGTCCTTGCACCACCCAGTCAGGTCTCTGACCTCCTCCCTAAAGACTGTCTCACCATTGTAAGTGATCAGGCCGACCACTTTTGTGTCATCAGGAAACTTACTGGTGGTGTTAGAGTCATGCCTGGCAATGCAGTCATGAGTGAACAGGGAGTACAGGAGAGGACTGAGCACGCACCCCTGAGGGGCCCCCGTGTTGAGGATCAGCGTGGCAGATGTGTTGTTACCTACCCTTACCACCTGGGGCGGCCCGTCAGGAAGTCCAGAATCCAGTTGTAGAGGGAGGTGTATAGTCCCAGGGTCCTTAGCTTAGTGATGAGCTTTGTTGGCACTATGGTGTTGAACACTGAGCTGTAGTAATGAATAGCATTCTCACATAGGTGTTCCTTTTGTTTAGGTGTGAAAGGGCAGTATGGAATGCAATAGAGGAGTGGATCTAGGGTTTCTGGGATAATTGTGTTGATGTGAGCTATGACCAGCCATTCAAAGCACTTCGTGGTTAGAGAGATGAGTGCTACGGATCGGTAGTATTTTAGGCAGGTTAGCTTAGTGTTCTTGGGCACAGGGACTATGGTGCTCTGCTTGAAACGTGTTGGCATTACAGACTCAGACAGGGAGATGTTGAAAATGTCATACACTCGTCAATTGGTCAGCACATGCTCCGAGTACAGGTCCTGGTAATCCGTCTGACCCTGCAGCCTTGTGAATGTTGACCTGTTTAAAGGTCTTACTCACATCGCCTATGGAGAGCGTGATCACACAGTCGTCTGGACCAGCTGATGCTCTCGTGCATGTTTCAGTATTACTTGCCTCGAGGCAAGCATAGAAGTTATTTAGCTCATCTGATGGGCTCGTGTCACTGGGCAGCTCTCGGCTGTGCTTACCTTTGTAGTCTGTAATAGTTTGCAAGCCCTGCCACATCTGACGTGCTTTTGAGCCGGTGTAGTACAATTAGATCTTAGTCCTGTATTGACGCTTTGCCAGTTTGATGGTTCGTCGGAGGGCATAATGGGATTTCTTAAAAGCTTCCACGTTAGAGTCATGCTCCTAGAAAGCGGTAGGTTTACACTTTAGCTCAGTGTGAATGTTGCTTGTAATCCATGGCTTCTGGTTGGGGTATGTGCGTACAGTCACTGTTGGGAGGACATCATCAATACACTTATTGATGAAGCCAGTGACTGATGTGGTGTACTCCTCAATGACATGGAAGAATCAGAATACATTTCAGTGCTAGCAAAACAGTCCTGTAATTTAGCATCTGCCTCATCTGACCACATTTATACAGACCGAGACACTGGTGCTTTCTGCTTTCTTTTTTGCTTGTAAGCAGGAACCAGGAGGATATAATTATGGTCAGATTTGCCAAATGGAGGGCGAGGGAAAGCTTTGTACGTGTCTCTGTGTCACGCCCTGGTCGATATATATTGTGTTTGTCTTTATTTATTTGGTCAGGCCAGGGTGTGACATGGGTTTATTGTGGTGTGTTTTGTCTTGGGGTTTTGTTAGGTATTGGGTGTCTGGTTTAGTGGGGGTATCTAGCATAGTCTATGGATGTCTGGAGTGGTTCTCAATCAGAGGCAGGTGTTTATCATTGTCTCTGATTGGGAACCATATTTAGGCAGCCATATTCTTTGAGTATTTCGTGGGTGATTGTTCCTGTCTCTGTGTTTGTTGTCACCAGAAAACCTATACAGCCTTTCACGTTCCGTTTGTTGTTTTTGTATAGTTAGTTATTTCATGTCGAGTTCCTTTTTTCATTAAAGAACATGAATAACCACCTCGCTGCATTTTGGTCCGCTTCTCCTTCACCAGACGAGAACCGTTACAGAATCACCCACCACAACAGGACCAAGCGGCGTGGTAACAGGCAACAGCAACAGCAGGAGCAACAAAGAGAGGAATGGACATGGGAGGATGAATTGTTTGGAGAAGGACCTTGGGACCAGCCTGGAGAATATCGCCGCCCCAAAGAAGAACTGGAGGCGATGAAAGCGGAGAGGCGCCGGTATGAGGAGGCAGCACGGCGACGCAGATGGAAGCCCGAGAGTCAGCCCCAAAAATTTCTTGGGGGGGGTCTCAGGGAGAGTGTGGCAGAGTCAGGAGTCAGACCTGAGGCAACTCTCCCTGGTTATCGTGAGGAACCAAGGAGGAGACCAGAACCAGAGCCGATGTTAGAGGTGAGCGAAGCAGAGACTGTGAAGGAGTTAATGGGGAAATTGGAGGAGAGAGAAATGAGGGAGTTGCTGTGTTGGTGCTTTTTGCATGGAATTCGCCCGACGGAGCGTGTCGGGGATTTGATGGCACCTGGGTCAGCGCTCCATACTCGTTCTGAGGTGCGTGTTAGTCAGCTGGTGAAGTTGGTGCCAGCCTCACGCACCAGGCCTACTGTACACATCCCTAGCCTTGCACGTCCTGTGCCAGCACTGCTCTCAAGATCTCCAGAACGCCTTCACGGTCTAGCCCATCCTGTGCCACCTCCACACACCAGCCCTCCGGTGGCAGCTCCCCGCACCAGGCTTCCTGTGCGTGTCCTCGGCCCAGTACCACAAGTGCCAGCACCACGCATCAGGCCTACAGTGCGCCTCGTCTCTCCAGCGCTGCCGGAGCCTTCCTCTTCTCCTGCGCTGCCGGAGTCTCCCGCCTGTTCAGCGCTGCCCGAGCCTTCCTCCTCTCCTGCGCTGCCGGACTCTCCCGCCTGTTCTGCGCTGCCGGAGACTTTCTCCTCTCCTGCGCTGCCGGAGTCTCCCACCTGTTCAGCGCTGTCAGAGTCTTCCTCCTCTACAGCGCTGCTGGAGTCTCCTGCCTGTTCAGCGCAGCCAGAGCTGCCAGCCTGCATGGAGCAGCCAGAACTGTCAGTCTGCATGGAGCAGCCAGAGCTGCCAGTCTGCATGGAGCAGCCAGAGCTGTCAGTCTGCATTGAGCAGCCAGAGCTGTCAGTCTGCATTGAGCAGCCAGAGCTGTCAGTCTGCAAGGAGCTGCCAGTCTGCAAGGAGCTGCCAGTCTGCAAGGAGCTGCCAGTCTACATGGAGCAGTCAGAGCTGCCAGTCTGCATGGAGCAGCCAGAGATGCCAGTCTGCATGGAGCAGCCAGAGCTGTCAGTCTGCATGGAGCAGCCAGAGCTGTCAGTCTGCATTGAGCAGCCAGAGCTGTCAGTCTGCATTGAGCAGCCAGAGATGTCAGTCTGCATTGAGCAGCCAGAGCTGTCAGTCTGCATTGAGCAGCCAGAGCTGTCAGTCTGCAAGGAGCTGCCAGTCTGCAAGGAGCTGCCAGTCTGCAAGGAGCTGCCAGTCTACATGGAGCAGTCAGAGCTGCCAGTCTCCATGGAGCAACTAGAGCTGTCAGTCTGCAAGGAGCTGCCAGTCTGCAAGGAGCTGCCAGTCTGCAAGGAGCTGCCAGTCTGCAAGGAGCCGCCAGAGCTGCCAGTCTGCAAGAAGCCGCCAGATCCGTCAGACTGCCAGGATCCGCCAGATCCGTCAGACTGCCAGGATCCGCCAGATCCGCCAGTCAGCCAGACTCTTCCAGATCCGCCAGTCAGCCAGACTCTTCCAGATCCGCCAGTCAGCCAGACTCTTCCAGATCCGCCAGTCAGCCAGACTCTTCCAGATCCGCCAGTCAGCCAGACTCTTCCAGATCCGCCAGTCAGCCAGACTCTTCCAGATCCGCCAGTCAGCCAGACTCTTCCAGATCCGCCAGTCAGCCAGACTCTTCCAGATCAGCCAGACTCTTCCAGATCCGCCAGTCAGCCAGACTCTTCCAGATCCGCCAGACTCTTCCAGATCCGCCAGTCAGCCAGACTCTTCCAGATCCGCCAGTCAGCCAGACTCTTCCAGATCCGCCAGTCAGCCAGACTCTTCCAGATCCGCCAGTCAGCCAGACTCTTCCAGATCCGCCAGTCAGCCAGACTCTTCCAGATCCGCCAGTCAGCCAGACTCTACCAGATCCGCCAGTCAGCCAGGATCTGCCGGATCCAACTACCTGCCTGAGCTTCCTCTCAGTGCTGAGCTTCCTCTCAGTGCTGAGCTTCCTCTCAGTGCTGGGCTTCCTCTCAGTGCTGGGCTTCCTCTCAGTGCTGGGCTGCCCCTCAGTGCCGGGCTGCCCCTCAGTGCCGAGCTGCCCCTCAGTGCCGAGCTGCCCCTCAGTGCCGAGCTGCCCCTCAGTCCCGAGCTGCCCCTCAGTCCCGAGCTGCCCCTCAGTCCCGAGCTGCCCCTCAGTCCCGAGCTGCCCCTCAGTCCCGTGGGGTTCTAGAATCAGTTCAATTGCCCTGGGGTGTACGAACAAAGGATCTGATTCGGGGGGGAATACTGCAAAGTTTCCTAAAGGCTGGAAGCACGGCTGCCCTATCAGCGCCATCTTTTGGGCGTCATGGGAATGTAACATTTTAATATATTCTAATAAAGTTTTACTTGTCCAAAATCATGTTACACAAAACACTTTTTGTTCCTTGTATTAGATGTAAGGTCCCCTTTTTGGGGGGAACTGCATGGTTCTGGTACCAGTTCCGACCGTTATTTTCTGTGGACACCATAGATCAAATGGCATACATTGAGAGGAAGCCCTGATTCTCACAGACACAGTAGTATGTATATTTTGCCTGTGTGAAGCAGGATGTGAAATCTGATACCAGATGCTGGATGTCCCTCCTACCATTTCATTCGGCCATCCGACTGTCCATCAACTCTTGGCTGACCAACAAAGCATATCCCTGCAATCCTTATCGTAGCGCATTAGGGTTTAGTGGATACTTCAGAGATAGATTTAAATCCAGTAATCTAAAATAATGTATATATTTGAAGCAAAAAAACACTTTCTATTTGTCATAGATGGACAAGATAAATATGAGGTGAACGGTGAGTTCTTGATGAGTTTAAGAAGCCAAGCTAGAGGTCTGTGAGACTTCATAGAGATGGGGTGAAAGACATTTTGATCAAGATAAACATTTTAGAAAATGTAACACTAAACATATAAATATGTATTTTACAGTTAAGGGGAAATCTTTTAGTTAGTCGTTTAATAATTTGATTATATTATATTTAGAAAGCATCTAAGTCACGTCAAGCCTTATTCATACAGTTTTGTAGAATAGGAAATATATCATAATGTGAATTCAATCTCGTGAGCTCAAACCTCAGCAAACCTCAGCAATTTATAAAACATATTTTTTAACCAAAGGCAAAAAGTATGCAGCATTACTAGTTATTGTTTATGGCCCTCATGATACAATCATTTACTTTTGCGGATTATGCATTATTTAATGGCAGTGTTTTAATGGCAATGTTGTCTGCCTATCAACATAATAACCATGTATCTGTGAAATTAGGGTTGAAGTTCAATGTCTGTTTCAGCAATCAGCTGATTCTGATTTTTTTTTTCCAGAAGGACAGGAAAGTGAACAGCTGTTGTGATAGCACACCAGGTTTTTCTAAAATGTTTTGATGTCTCATACATTACGAAAATGATATTCCAAACTATAGAGGGTCAAATGTAGGCCAATAACATGTTTAAAACATGTTCAAAAGCTAAATAGCTTTATTTTCTTGTTATTCATTTTATTCAATGGCTTCACCTGAGTGCCCTCGCCAGCCAGGGTAGGGCAGCATTTTACAACATTCCAATATTATAGTCTTGAGAATCTCTCATGCATATTTGTTTATTGAAAAAGGGAATGATGAGAGGTGAAAATGATTTGAATGTGAGTGTCTAGACAGGGCAGGGCAGCATTTTACAACATTCTAATGTTATAGTCTTGTGAATCTCTCAGGCATATTTTTTGGGGCCAAAGGGACTTAGGGGAAAGGCAGCCATTTTATATAAACACTTTTCTTTGGTCCGAATTTCATAATAATTTTGGTTTTCGGAAGTTTTCCATTGTAGGCTTACCAATGCCCCGCTCCTCACTCAAAAAGCCTGCTCACTGATTTCAATCAAGTCAGCTTTGGTATTGACTTGGAATGATGTGAATAATGCTAATGACGGTGAGAGCCCAATATAGCATAACCCTTTAATCATAGGCTATAGTTACTTTGTGTCTCTAAAATCACATGGTTTCCATTTCGATAGTCATGTGACAAAGAGTCGTTTTTATTGAAACATCCAAATGTCCGCCTTTTACCAGATACATTTTCACCCATAATTTTCATAACTCATTTTCATAACTTTCATAAACCTATATAGATTATATTCTTCCCATATGAACGCATTTATTTGAGGCCATACAAAGAACAGCTATGAATAAAAGACCCCCAAATAGGCCTACAAGGAAACTTTACCGATCTCGACGACGTTGAGTACGAGAGGTCTGTGCGCTGCTTTAGTACCCTCCACAAAAAGCTTTACGAAAAAAAGACATGTAGCGGTTTTCTGGCAAGAGTAGGATCCACTTAAGGGCGCTTTAGTACCACGAACCAGGTTTCCATCCAACATTTTTATGCAAGTAAAGTAGGCTAAATGTCAGATTTAAAAAATCATTCAGGACAGGCAGATGGAAACAGACAATGCGTTGGTAAACATGCCATATGTTGGCAACACAAAATACGATTGAGAAGGTGGAATATTTTTGTGTCAGGAAAAATGAATTATGCGAGAAACGTCGGTGGAAACGCTATTATGCGCACATGTTAATAATAGCCATCACGACGAAGTTAACTTGGAATCACGCGATGACATGTTGTGTGATCCTCCCAATTTCCTCCCCGGGAATAGTGCAGTTTATTAGGTTACAGATTAAATCAATTGTGATGAACTTCACAGGGTGGTGAAATGCAAGGTGGTGAGCTTTGATGCTCCTTTCCAGTAAATACAGAGTCTTATTGTGGTGACATGATCATCGATGCTTGGCTGCCGTCTGACAAAATAAATAATCTCACTCTTTTGTCAATAATCATCTCATCATGTAGGCTATACCGCACTCTAGCTGCAAATTTTTTTCAAGTGCCAATATCAGAATGGGCACACCCGCTGTATAACAACATTGTTTGTGTGACAAAACCATCAATAGAGTTAAAAATGTGATCGAAACCCATTTAACTTTATTTTTATTCCTTACATGGGAATTTAAACGCAAAAGTAATTGTATGTACACTGCGTCATCAGGCACAGCTTTCTATCCACATCAAGTCAATTTGATGGAAAATGGGCATATTGTTATTATGCAGATTTTTTTATATTAATATTTTAATATTGAAAATCTGTTGCCAATTGGATAGAAACCTAGCTACTGATGCAAACATTATCAGCAGAAGTCTATACTCTACTGTAAAGCATAGGTATAGTTTGTATCCAATAGGGTGGTTGTGTCAGTGTAGATAAGTGAAACTGAAATCATCTTACAAACTTTCATAGATTCCCTTTTGAATTTGTCCCAGCTGGTAATCAAGTTATTGAATTTTTAGGCACAAACCAAGGGTAGGCTATGTGACCGTTTTTGACTCATACTTATGTAGGCTATACCCATACGCATCTTTTGATCCGTTTACACAAGCAGCCCAATTCTGATCTTTTTTTTAACTAATTGGTCTTTTTACCAAAGATATCTGATGTGATTTGTCAAAAGACCAATTAGTGGAAAAAAGATTTCAATTAAATGATATGCCAAACCATTTCATGAATAAAATATTTAACTCCCACTGTAGCCCAGCCTACATCCTCGCCATCGTATTGTTAATATAGGGTCGTCCCATCTATTTTAAAACTGGAAAAGGACATTTCAAAGTACTGCATTGATGTCAAAACATTTTCTGCATGGCTTGCCTTCATAATTGCCACAATTTGTTTGCCACTTTTACCATCCAAAGAAGTCTGTAGGACCAGACAAAAAATAGATACATATTCTCTAGCCTGGAAATGAACAACTGTGTCTTCCTCCAAAATGCACCACTCAGCAATAACGTGTATTAAAATCTTCACCGTCTCTGATAGGCTAGTGGGAAAGTAGAGCACTTGCTACTGTGACTCCCTTAGGCAATTAAAATGCAATTTATCCCTAGATGTAAAAGAGTAACAGAATGTATGCCCCCCACCAAACCAGTCTCCTTCATCATCCATAGTTGTAGATATATACTGTGGGTGTATGACACTGTTTTGGCTCAGAAATTACAATGGTCTTGTCTCTTGAGTTGACCTTATTGAGAGGGAGGCAACAGGTACCTAATTTGTGTAGACTGGGCAAAAAGAATTGCTGTCTTGAACATTCAGATGTCACAAATGTTGTTATCATGTCTTATTATATGGATCCTTCTAATGAGATTCTGTTGTGTAGAGTAGACTATATTCTGTGGTGTAGAGTAGACTAGATTCTGTTTTGTAGAGTAGATGAGATTCTGTTGTGTAGAGTAGACGAGATTCTGTTGTGTAGAGTAGACGAGATTCTGTTGTGTAGAGTAGACGAGATTCTGTTGTGTAGAGTAGACTAGATTCTGTTTTGTAGAGTAGACTAGATTCTGTTTTGTAGAGTAGACTAGATTCTGTTTTGTAGAGTAGACTCAATACAGTCCTACACTGCCACATTTTACAAGACTTTTGGAAATGATAAAATACCTGTCGTAATCTTGTGAAAATATCTGCTAGGAAAATCTTCTTCCTCTCTGGTGCTATAGATGTGTTGTGTCTCGAACAACTCAACACAGCCTTGTTTAGACCATTTGACCATTCGGCTGAGAAAAGTGCAGAGATAAGAGCCTGGATGCGCTCAGGTGCGTCCTCAAACCAGCCTTCTGTTGGAGGTGTGTGTCATCAAAACAGGGCTCAGGGAGACATTAGAACATCCTGTGGTAAACAAAAAAGGACAACCTCCGCTTCGGTGTGTGTGTGTGTGTGTGCACGCGCTGGCAGGGTCGTGCACAGACAGCAAAAAAATCCTGCAATCCGAGTCACAGACTCCATGAGCAATTATGACTGATTATTTAGTTACAAAAAAAGCAATAGATGGCCACATATTAAATGAAACACATAAATAACCTTCAGTCTCAAAGGCTTATTTATTTCAATGATATGCATCCATATGCTACAGTTAACAAAATGGCTAGCTAGGTTAGGAAAAAAACAACATCATAATCTAATATCCACCGTCTTCTAACTTCATAGTATAATTTTATGATAGTCATTTAAAAGTTATTTCGTAATAATTATATAGTCATTTAGCACACATCTGTAACATTAATTGCTTTGCTTAACATATATTATTATTATTTACATGCAACAAATATTCTAGCACTATGATGATGCTTATACACTATTTCATATTCATGATATATGGCTAACAAGTAGCTTGTGTGGCTATTTTAGTAGGCTAACTTTATATGGGGGATAGCTAGCTAGACTACCTGTGTTGATGCTTCCCTAACACACGTGCATGTCCTGGCTGAAGAAGTGATGGAGTTGAGTCTGAGGGTTGGTGATACAGCCGCTCCTCCCTCCTCTCTCTGTCAACCAACCAGACCGAATATTGATCATATAAATCAGCAAGTTAGCAGGTCACTCACATTATGCTGCTGTGGCATTGGTGTTGATATTTAAACTAGCTACCTAGCTAGTTAGCTATACACTCGACCAGTGATTGCCTCTCAAGTCATATATGTTTGGATACCGGACGCGGCGCAGCCAACGGACAGTGGGTTCAGAACAACAACAAACATCTTTGGGGGGAAATTATACCACCACCAAATGGGCACTTTGAGACCGTATCTGTGCACGTGCATGTTTGTGTGCGTGCGCTGCATGTGTGCGTGTGCACATGTAACTTTGAGTGTGAGTGCAAGTGTTTTGGGACAGGGGCAGTTCACAAGGGCTCCCCTGCTTAAATTCCCCACATGGCCAATCATTAGCATGTCATTGCATACCTGAGAGACAGCATTTTGGTGTGACACACAAGGAGAAAGTGGGGGATGAGGAGAGGGGGTGCGAGAGGTGGAAAGGTCAACAGGGAGTGTGGAGTTGGGAGCCATCAGGCTGTGTGCACCTTTTCGTATGTACTGTACACACGCAGGCACACTTTTTTTTTTTACTAAACTCCTAATGGTGCGACATCCATGCAAACGTGGCAGTTGTTTTTTTCCGGCATGTATTTAACCATGCAAACACCCTGAACAGTGCACGGACTGTTGCATTCCAAACAATTTTTTTCCATCGTGACCATCTGTGAGACCTGACCTACTGTCAAGCGTGACCTCAGATTGTATGCCTTCTTCAAAAGACCCTTGACCTCGTCGCCTGCAACACCGCACCCCTGAATTCATTGTGTGTAACATACTAATCCCCAGATACTTAAAGGCCAATTTTATCTCACCAGACACCAGCATGATCAATTATTTTGTGAATCAAAAGGCTATGCTGGTGTTGTCTCAGGAGGTCATTAGCGTTAAACGTCAATCCAGCAAAAAGATCATTGCTGAAAATGACAAGTTCGCTGATACATCGGAATAGCACTGACATAGGGAGCCCGTGTGTGCCTGTACCAGTACCCTACCAGATATTGCTGAAGTAAAGGCTATGACAAAGTGAGAAATTGCTTAAACTTGAATATCACACCTCGTCAGACATGGATTCCGAGTCAAATCAGCCATTGCTTAACAGAATAACATGGCTTGTCATGTGAAAGTGAGCGTGGAAAGCTGTGTGGAGAGAAAAAAAAGTGACAGCTACTCCATCGGTGGTGAAGCTCGGTTTGGCAGTTTGAACTGTGTGGGAGTTGGAGATGGGTTGCTATGCAACGGCGATTCAAGAAGCATATGCTGCAACCTGGATCACGTTTCAAAGACTGCATCTGCTGGTGTGACTCGAAGTAACGGACAGTTAAAGATTGGACTTCCACTTGAAATGTCTGCTTTTCTCAAAGAATAATTTGTTCTTATTGTTGTTCTCTGCGTGTTTACATCAAAACAGATGATTGACTATGGTTACATTGAATGTATGAAAAAGGGAAGATGGAAACACTGACATATGAAAACATGTTATGTTTGAGGAAACCACGTGGTATTTACCACCCATGAAACTATAAGTGCTCTGTCTTGGTTGTATTGACTTAAGGAGATATACAGTGAGCTCCAAAAGTATTGAGACAGTGATACATTTGTTGTTTTGGGTGAGAAGGCTATAGACGCACACATATCCTACCCCCCCCAAAAAAAATGTTAACCTCCCGTTATTGTAATAGTGAGAGGTTTGCACGTCTTGGTGGTATAATATTTGTGCATCTGTAACTTTCTCACTCATCGTTATTCATGATTCATTCAAGACTATCCGTAATCATCGTAGAACCCACAGTAATGTAGAGGTGTTTAGAAACACATTCTATTCTTATTTACAATAAAAAAGTGACTCCAAAACGACACAATATATTATTTACCAGCCATTTTTATTGGGCACAAAAATCATCTGAATCAACCAAAACGAATAGCAAATGCATCCAACAAGTTTGTAGAGTCACAAGCTTGATGTAATCATTGTGTGCTAGGAATATGTAATCAAATACTAAACTTTTGACTACTTTAAGAAATATAAGTGAATTTGTCCCAATACTGTTGGTCGCCTAAAATGTAAACGGTTCACCCAATATGGACGGAAATACCCTCAAATTAAAGCTGACAGTCTGCACTTTGCATTGTAACATTTCAAATCCAAAGTGCTGGAGTACAGAGGCGAAAAATAAAATAAAATCAGTCACTGTCCCAATACTTTAGAATATACCTTTTCAAGTTCTTTCATAAGGATGCTGTGTAACAGTACTGTGATGTCGGAAGCAGATATTCCCCGCAGATGCCGTGCTAAGCCCCCTTTATTTATTCAATCATTCATCCATCCAGTCACATACACCCACACATGCAGATAGTCCATTCACATAATACATGTGTGTTGTTTTATACCACCAGGGAACACAGCTATACAGGGAGCAGGAGAGATTTGACTACGGTTCACCAGTTCATTTGGGTGGCCACGGGTCCGGCGAATGAATGGCAGCACACATGACCAGCTAAGGGAGGAAAACAGGAAGCAGCACCACCACCAGCGACCCTCCCTCCCCAACTTCTCTCCCGACACTTCCTTAAGAATGTGCCTCTTGTTCGCCCTCTCGGCTGGAAACTATGTTTCATCTTTGTAAACATCCGAGGTCATGTAACTGCCACTTCCCCTAACATCCCGGCCCAAGGACCACATAAAACACACACACACACACACACACACACACACACACACACACACACACACACACACACACACACACACACACACACACACACACACACACACACACACACACACACACACACACACACACACACACACACACACACAGCACTTTTTATTGGGTGAGGGCAGAGGCTCTAGAGATAAGGTGAGACCCTATGACGTTGTGTGGTGTGCAGCAATGTCATGTCTAGTGAATGTCTGTCACATGCTTGCTGAGGTGGGAGTAGGCTGAAGTTGCACTCTTGACTCAATTTTGCATTTCACCCACTAATGGTTAAAGTTAGGATTTAGGTGCAGTGTTGACAAAACAACAAAAAAGAAATATAGCCCATAGGCCACTACTACTACAGTTAAATTCATTTTGGATATCATTGTGGTAGCCACTAGAGTGACTCGACAGACAGGGAAGGGAACTCATATTCACGGTGAAGGATGTTAAAAATGGTATTGGTTAACAAAATGGCTGCATTGGAATTATAGATTATTTTTAATCTGTCCTCTGGATGGCAGTATTTCCTGCTTTATCGATAACTCTACCACAAAGCGCTGTCTGCCATTCCACATACTTCCTAGCCTGACTTGCATAATTCTGGGAGGAGTGCTCACAGAACATCATACTGTACATCAGAAATCTAGAATCGACAAAATGAAATTTCCTGTCAGAGAAATTAGTTTTGGGACATCTTCCATAGCCACACAGTTCATCTTGTCATACTAATTTGATTATGTCTCTTCTAATTGTCAATTATGACAATAACAATGTCAGACAAGTAGCTCTTGTTCCTAAAGGAGCTCTCTTAGCCCCTTTATGTTGCTGTCAAATACTTCACTGTAAGAGTCTGTAGCCAATGAACAGCTTCCATGTCTAGTCTAGACAAGGCAATTTGCTTAGGATGAAGCCTGTGTGTGTGTGTTCACTGTCTGTTCCTCTGGGTGTGACTCAGTGCTGAAAGATTAGTGGGTTTGTAATCATTTTTTTTCCACAAGACCCTGTTGCTTATACTATATAATCTACACGGAGCAAAATATAAAACGCAACATGCGTTACAGTTCATAAGGAAATCAGTCAATTAAAATAAATCTATAGATTTCGCATGACTGGAAATACAGATATACATCTGTTGGTCACAGACACGTAACAAAAAAAAATAGGGATGTGGAACAGAAAACCTCCATTTGCCTCTCCTTCTCATAGAGTTGATTAGGCTGTTGATTGTGGCCTGTGGAAAGTTGTCCCCATTCAATGGCTGTGCGAATTTGCCGGATATTGGCGTGAACTGGACCATGCTGTCGTACACGTCAATCCAGAGTATTCCAAATATCCTAAATGGGTAAGTATGCATGTCTGGTGAGTATGCAGGCCATGGAAGAACTGGGACAGTTTCAGCTTTCAGGATTTGTATACAGGTCCTTATGACATGATGTCGTGTATTACCATGCTGAAACATGAGGTGATGGTGGCGGATGAATGGCAAGACAATGGGCCTCATGATCTCACCACGGTACCTCTGTGCATTCAAATTGCCATTGATGAAATGCAATTGTGTTTGTTGTCCGTAGCTTATTCCTATCCATACCATAACTCCACCGTCTCCATGGGGCACTCTGTTCACAACGTTGACGTCAGCAAACCACACGCCCACATGATGCCATACACTGTCTGCCATCTGCCCAGTACAGTTGAAACTGGGATTCATCCGTGAAGAGCACACTTCTCATTGAGGTTGGTTACGACGCCAAACTGCAATCAGATTAGCTTTCCTGAGACGTTTTCTGTCTGTTTGTGCAGGAACTCTTCAGTTGTGCAAACCCAAAGTTTCATCAGCTGTCCAGGTGGCTTGTCCCAGAAGATCCCGCAGGGGAAGAAGCCGGATATGGAGGTCCTGGGCTGGCATGGTTACATGTGGTCTTCAGTTGAGGCTGGTTGGATGTGCTGCCAAATTCTCTAAAATGACATTGGAGGTGGCTTGTGGTAGAGAAATTAAAATTTAACTATCTGGCAAAAGCTCTGGTGGACATTCCTGCAGGCAGCATGCCATTTGCAAGCTCCCTCAAAATTGACACATCTGTGGCATTGTGTTGTGTGACAAAACTGCACATATTAGAGTGGCCTTTCATTGTCCCTAGCACAAGGTGCACCTGTGTAATGCTGTTTCATCAGCTTCTTGATTTGCCACACCTGTCAGGTGGATGAATTATCTTGGCAAAGGAGAAATTCTCACCAACCTGGGCGTAAACCAATTTGTGCACAACATTTGAGAGAAATAAGCTTTTTGTGCGAATGGAACATTTCTGGTATCTTTTATTTCAGGTCATGATACATGGGACCAGCACTTTACATGTTGAGTTTATATTTTTGTTCAGTTTATGATAAAACACTGTGATCAACCACCTTTGCATACATTTCAAATATATCTGTTAAAAGGTTTGACTGATGTGTGCCAGGCTGCTTTGAAGGCAATACTGCATGGGAAATCATAACGTTCCAGAAAAATTCAGGCAGGTCCACACATCCGGACACCCTCTTTCTTCATATCCCCAATGCCACACTTTCAGCCAATAGCACTCCATAGCTACTGTGGTTCAATAGTCCTAACTCGGGACCATTTCAATATACATAATCCGCATAGGCACATCCATGGTGTCCTACAACTTTTGCTAAACCATGGTTGGTGCTCTATATAAAAGGAAACACTGAGAACTGCACGTCTTGCTCCCTGAAACAACTGCTCCGGACTAATATACTATAATGACGCAATGGTCAAAACATTGAAAAAAAATAAAAATAACACCACCTTTTTGATTTTGTTGGGAGACAGAATTTATAATTTATAATCTTTCGTTCCACTGCCTCAGGTGTATGTGTGTCTGGGCCACCAAGATGTGTCCTCTACTTTATTTACTCCCAGAATAAAACAGGAAACCATTTCAGTGCTAATTAGAGTGGAACTGACACAACAGAGGAGCTTACATCAGTTCCACACACTATAATGGCGTTTTTAAAATGACCTTTATTGTCAATTTCAACTGCCCCTGGACAGTAATGAAAGCTATGATTGTTAATAACTGGGTTACAGTGTGTCCCTAGATGCTACAGTCCCAATTTGGCAGGGGGAGACGTAATCACGAAGTAACATGAAGGATGGCATCAGCAAAAAACACGTCTTGAACACGTATATTACGATCCCACATCTCATTTTGATGAAATATGATTGTGGGTGATATTAACAGTTCACTGGGAACAATCATGTGTTGATCAATAATGAGAGGACTGTGTCGATGCTCTCATTTTCACGATCTTTCTCTCTCCCTCCTCTCGCACTTGCTTTTGCATTCTCTTGCTCGTGCAGGGATAGTACAGTCTTGAGTCATTTACACATTTTACACACCTTACACATGCACACGAGCGCTTGTACACGTGTGCGCCTACACACACACACCCACACACACACACACACACACCCCTTCCTCCCTACACATCCACACACTGACACACACATTAGACTTGTTTTAGTCTCCCATGCATAGATTTCCACAGTTAATGCTTTGATCGCGAAGCCTTGATTTCTGGGGAGATGCTGTGTTCCAAGTTGCCCCAGGCTACATATAAGTTATATTATTTATCCTTGACTGTCACAAGGCCGAGGCAGGGGAAGGAGAGAAAAACGTCCTCCTAACCACTTTGATCCGCCTTCACAGCCAAGAGAGGAAAGGCCCTGTGTTCAGTCACTCGGAGAGGAGGAATATCCCTACTGTAAAATGTCAATTTTGAGATGTAACAGCGTTTCCTCATTTACAGTAGTAGAATGTTTTATGTTAAGTTTTGGTCAGCACAATTCTTGATCGGGAGTGCTGTTGAGAATGGTTTGGCTGTTGTTCTTCTGTTCATTTTCAAAGGCTAAATGGTTAAGTGAAGGTGTAAAACTCTGGAACTCTAGAACTGTAAGGGTTACTTAAGACTGCTATGCAGTCCTCATGGCCACTAATGATGTCCCACAATTAAAGGGGTGGTCTGAGATTGTCCCATTGATTCCTAAAGACTATTAATACAAAAACATTTTTAAAGTGAAATATTAGATTTTGTCTGAAGGAAATTCAAATCTAATTTGACCTATGCACTAACAAGATTTTTCAGCATAAGCAGCTTGACTATTGCCAAAGTAAATCAGCTTTATTGATCTACTGTACTTCAACAGATGTACTTACATTGGAAAGGTTGACTAGGATTCAAACCTTCTCTCAAACAGTTTAGTACACACTCTTAGAGAAGGTTTAACCCATTCATGTACTTGGTCATATAAACATGTTTTTTTTTTCTTCATGTAAGACAATCCCATTCCACTCCTCTAAACATTATGGGGAGGTTTTCCTGGACACAGATTAAGCCTAGTCCTGGACTAAAAGGCAAGATCAATGGAAAATCTCCAGACAAAATGATTTATAGTCCAGGACTAGGTGTAATCTGTGTCTGCGAAACTGCCCTTTAATCCGAAATTTGACCGAGCCGAATATATTAGTCTACTGAGACCAGATAGTTGACATCTTTTGAACATATTTAGAAGCTATGCATCATTTATGTTCCTGTTCGAAACAATGGAGTAATGCAACCTTATATTTTGGGTGATGATGGCGCAACCTTCTTACCAGTGGTGGGCCGTCAGGGCCAGCAAGGCCTTCTCTGCTGGCCTAATCATCAGAATATAATTTTTTTTTAAATATATTTTCCCACAAATATGTATTAAATTATTCCCCAGAGTAAGAGTTAAACTCTTCATTTCATAGCGTTCCTCTTGGTTGCACTGGTGGGGTTAGGGCTTTGTTGTTGTTTGAACTGCAGACGGCCCCTTTAAGAAACAATATATATATATATATAGAGATACTAGGGTGCAAAGGAGCAAAATCAATAAGTAAATAAATACCAGTATGGGGATGAGGTAGGTAGATCGGCTGTTTACAGATGGGCTATGTACAGGTGCAGTGATCTGTAAGCTGCTCTGACAGCTGGTGCTTAAAGCTAGTGAGGGAGATGCGAGTCTCCAGCTTCAGAGATTTTTGTAATTCGTTCCAGTCATGGGCAGCAGAGAACTGGAAGGAAAGACAACCAAAGGAGGAATTGGCTTTGGGGGTGACCAGTGAGATATACCTGCTGGAGCACGTGCTACGGGTGGGCACTGCTATGGTGACCAGTGAGCTGAGATAAGGCGGGGCTTTACCTAGCCAAGACTTGTATAGATAACCTGTAGTCAGTGGGTTTGGCGACGAGTATGAAGCGAGGGCCAACCAACGAGAGCAATGTCTCCCCTTGTCACGAATCCCCCTGGAACGTTCATTGTGCACACCTGGCCCCTATTCCCACCGAATGTATATATGTGCCCTTTGTTCACCACGGTGCTGTCGATTATTGTTACAATGTCCGTTGGTACGTGTGAGTACCTGTGCTGTGTGTTTTGGGCTTTCGTGCCGTTGTGGATTGTGCAGGGTCTCGTCCCATGCGTTAACCATTGTGTGCGTGTGCATTTTATTTGAAGTACTTCTCGCTCTTTTGTTTGGGTTTCAACCCTGTGTTTTTGTTACTTGTTTATTTGGTCTTCGTCCCAGTGCCCTTACACGGCAGGCCGTAATTTGGGTTATAATGAATACCCTATTACGCATTCCTGCGCCTGTCTCCCGAATCATTCATGCCAGCGTGACACCCCCCCCCCTTACAAAAGATGCTAACACCTGCAAAAATCCTGATTTCCCCAAATAACCAAACACCGGAACTAGTGCTGCTCGTTCTCTCCCTCCCATTCCTTCCCGGCGGATTCTGCGGTACCAGTTATGTTGACATAGATCTGTACACGAGAGATTAGCAAATTAGTGGTTGATTCTGCACTAATGAATAGGGGCTGGACTGTGGAGAGTCATGTTTTGATAGATTCTCAACCTTGTCACATGTGCATAACTGTCTTGGATGCAGGGGAAATTCCTAATGTTATGGTGAAACATTGGTCTAAGTAACATTTGTAATTTTAGATGCCATAAACTTTTTTGTTTTCAAACTGGTACAAACTACCTTGACCTTCATCCGTTGAGCTACCTTGCTCATAGGGGAATATGTTCTCAAATCATGACATAAGAAAAGCTATAATTTCTTCCATATTTAAAAGATGTGTATACTTTGCCTAAGGACACACTGATAGATGTTTCCCCAGACAGTTTTGATAAGATAATAAAATTGCCTTGAGGCCATACTTGGCACAGGAGCGTCAGTTAACCTTTTTACACTCGCTAGAAATTGGCTTATACGAGGCAAAATTGAAGTGTTTCTTACAGAAGAAATATTACACAATTCATGCTATCAATTGAAAGGAAAGTTTGGGGATAGTGTCACACCCTGACCATAGTTTACTTTGTATGTTTCTATGTTTTGGTTGGTCAGGGTGTGATCTGAGTGGGCATTCTATGTTGGATGTCTTGTTTGTCTATTTCTATGTCTGGCCGGATATGGTTCTCAATCAGAGGCAGGTGTTAGTCATTGTCTCTGATTGGGAACCATATTTAGGTAGCCTGGGTTTCACTGTGTGTTTGTGTGTGATTGTTCCTGTCTCTGTGTTTATTGTCACCAGATAGGCTGTATAGGTTTTTACACATTTATTGTTTTGTTTAGTTATTTCATGTCGAGTTCATTTATTAAAGAACATGAATAACCACCACGCTGCATTTTGGTCCGCTTCTCTTCCACCAGACGAAAGCCGTTACAGAATCACCCACCACAACAGGACCAAGCGGCGTGGTAACGGGCAACAGCAAAGGCAGCAGCAGGAGCAGCGTGATAAGAATTTCTGGACTTGGGAGGAAATCCTCGACGTGAGAGGACCCTGGGCTAAACCAGGGGAGTGTAGCCGCCCCAAGGTGCAACAAAGAGAGGAATGGACATGGGAGGACGAATTGGACGGAGAAGGACCCTGGGCTCAGCCTGGAGAATATGGCCGCCCCAAAGAAGAACTGGAGGCGGGGAAAGCTGAGAGGCGCAGGTATGAGGAGGCAGCACGGCGCCTCGGATGGAAGCCCGAGAGTCAGCCCCAAAAAATTCTTGGGGGGAGGCTCACAGGAAGTATGGCGAGGCCAGGTAGGAGACCTGCGTCAACTTCCTGTGGTTACCGGGGGGCTAGAGAGACCGGGCAGGCACCGTGTTATGCAGTGGTGCGCACGGTGTCCCCAGTGCGGGTGCATAGCCCGGTGCAGTATATTCCAGCTCCGCGTATCGGCCGGGCTAGATTGAGCGTCGAGCCAAATGCCATAAAGCCGGCTCTACGCATCTGGTCTCCAGTGCGTCTCCTTGGGACGGCTTACATGGCACCAGGCTTGCGCATGGTGTCCCCGGTTCGCCTGCATAGCCCAGTGTGGGCTATTCCACCTTGCCGCACTGGCAGAGCGACCGGGAGTATTCAACCAGGTAAGGTTGGGCAGGCTCGGTGCTCAAGAGCTCCAGTGCGCCTGCCCGGTCCGGTCTACCCACTACCACCTCCACACACCAGCCCTCCGGTGGCAGCTCCCCGCACCAGGCTTCCTGTGCGTGTCCTTGGCCCAGTACCACCAGTGCCAGCACCACACATCAGGCCTACAGTGCGCCTCGCCTCTCCAGCGCTGCCAGAGCCTTCCTCCTCTCCTGCGCTGCCGGAGTCTCCCGCCTGTTTAGCGCTGTCAGAGCCTTCCTCCTCTACAGCGTTGCTGGAGTCTCATGCCTGTTCAGAGCAGCCAGAGCTGCCAGTCTGCATGGAGCAGCCAGAGCTGCCAGTCTGCATGGAGCAGCCAGAGCTGCCAGTCTGCATGGAACAGCCAGAGCTGCCAGTCTGCATGGAACAGCCAGAGCTGCCAGTCTGCATGGAACAGCCAGAGCTGCCAGTCTGCATGGAAAAGCCAGAGCTGCCAGTCTTCAAGGAGCCGCCAGTCTGCCAGGATCCACCAGTCAGCCAGACTCTTCCAGATCCGCCAGTCAGCCAGGATCTGCCAGAGTCTCCCGCCTGTCCGGCGCTGCCGCCGGAGTCTCCCGCCTGTCCGGCGCTGCCGCCGGAGTCTGAAGAGCCCCTCTGTCCCGAGCTGCCCCTCTGTCCAGAGCTGCCCCTCTGTCCCGAGCTGCCCCTCTGTCCCGAGCTGCCCCTCTGTGCCGAGCTGCCCCTCTGTCCCGAGCTGCACCTCTGTCCAGTGCTGCACCTCTGTCCAGTGCTGCCCCTCTGTCTAGTGCTGCCCCTCTGTCCAGTGTTATTAAGTAGGGTTGCCGTGGCTAGGAGGCCACGGAAGCAGACAAGGTGGGGGACTAAGACTACGGTGAAGTGGGGGCCACGTCCAGCACCAGAGCCGCCACCGCGGACAGATGCCCACCCAGACCCTCCCCGATAGGTTCAGGTTTTGCGGCCGGAGTCCGCACCTTGGGGGGGTGGGGTGTACTGTCACACCCTGACCATAGTTTACTTTGTATGTTTCTATGTTTTGGTTGGTCAGGGTGTGATCTGAGTGGGCATTCTATGTTGGATGTCTTGTTTGTCCATCTATATGTC
Organism: Oncorhynchus masou masou; assembly: GCF_036934945.1. NCBI lineage: Eukaryota > Metazoa > Chordata > Actinopteri > Salmoniformes > Salmonidae > Oncorhynchus > Oncorhynchus masou. The sequence continues at coordinate 39,082,405 of NC_088220.1, forward strand.
TGGCCTGATATGGTTATCAATCAGAGGCAGGTGTTAGTCATTGTCTCTGATTGGGAACCATATTTAGGTAGCCTGGGTTTCACTGTGTGTTTGTGGGTGATTGTTCCTGTCTCTGTGTTTATTGTCACCAGATAGGCTGTATAGGTTTTTACACATTTATTGTTTTGTTTAGTTATTTCATGTCGAGTTAATTTATTAACTCTTAGAGATCGGGCTACTTTTTTCAACATTCTGTTAAAAAATCGCGCAACATTTCAACGTCCTGCTACTCATGCCAGGAATATAGTATATGCATATGATTAGTATATGTGCACAGAAAACACTCTGAAGTTTCTAGAACTGGTTCAATGGTGTCTGTGACTATAACAGAATGAGTTCCGTGGTCAAAATCGCCAGAAAACCTGGTCACTAAATCGACGGAGAAAAAAAAATCAATCCGTCAGTCCATGTATTGTCTATTGGAAGGAAAAATACTTAAGGCTGAGAATACAGTTCCTATAGCTTCCACACGATGTCACCAGTGCTGTGATTTCAATTCAACTAAATCGTTGGTCATCTGAGTAATAGCCACATCCGGTTGTCAAGTCCACAGGTGTAAACAATGGAACCGGAAAAGTTGACTACGTTTCCCAAACTTCTGCCTATTGAATACAGATCGCTCCGTGATCAATTTGATCGTTTATTAACGTTTAGTAATACCTAAAGTTGGATTACAGAAGTAGTTTGAAGTGTTTTGTCAAAGTTTATAGGCAACTTTTTTAATTAAAAAAAATAACATTGCGTTTAAAAAACGTGTTTTTACTGGATCTGACGGTCTTCATAAATTGACATTTTGGGTACACAAGGACCGGTTTTAATCGAAAAAAATACCCAATTGTGATGTTTATGGGACATATAGGAGTGCCAACAAAGAATCTCGTCAAAGGTAATGAATGTTTTATATTTTATTTCTGCGTTTTGTGTAGCGCCGGCTACGCTAATTCCTTTGTTTACGTCCCCTTCTGGTATTTCGGCGTGTTGCCTGCTATCAGATAATAGCTATTCATGCTTTCGCCGAAAAGCATTTTACAAATCTGACTCGTTGGCTAGATTCACAACGAGTGTAGCTTGAATTGACTACCCTGCATGTGAATTTTAATGAACGTTTGAGTTTTAACGAGTGCTATTAGCATTTGGCGTAGCGCATTTGCATTTATTGTTGGCAGGGGGTGCGGTTGCGTCCTGGGTGGGCCAGACAGGTTAAAGAACATGAATAACCACCACGCTGCATTTTGGTCCGCTTCTCTTCCACCAGACGAAAGCCGTTACAGATAGTCTGAAAATTATTAAAACATACTGTAGGTGAGGACACAACATTTCACCTGACACAAGACTGAATCCAAACATTCCACTGTTGATTTATTTGCATTTCATTTATTGTACTTTACACCATATTTGTTGATAATGAAATCAGAAACAACTTTGGATACTTTCAGTAACATAAGAATATTCCTGGAAAATGTGGGGTAGGTGAGAATTGACAAGTGTTTGAGTGGACTGGTGTCCAAGTGGCCACACATATCTACAAAGTGTGCACAGTTCCTGCGTAATTTCACTTTTGACTCAAAGAAGAGTCTTCAACTGTACGGTGCATTTTTTTTAACCTCTTACATCTATGGGGGCGCTATTTCATTTTTGGATGAAAAACGTTCCCGTTTTAAACAAGATATTTTGTCACAAAAAGATGCTCGACTATGCATATAATTGATACCATTCGAAAGAAATTACTCTGACGTGTCCAGAAATACCAAGATATTCTCTGTGCGTGCCCTAGAACGTGAGCTTCAGGCAAAACCAAGATGAGATGGCATCCAGGAAATTACAAGGATTTTTGAGGCTCTGTTTTCCATTGTCTCCTTATATGGCTGTGAATGCGAGAGGAGTGAGTCAACCCTTTCTGTCGTTTCCCCAAGGTGTCTGCAGCATTGTGACGTATTTGTGGGCAGATCATTGGAAGATTGACCATAAGAGACCACATTTACCAGGTGTCCGCCCGGTGTCCTGTGCCGAAATTGGTGCGCAAAAGTCACCTGCCAGTATTTTTCCATGCGATACAGAGAGGAAAGCAAGCTTCCACGAACTGCATATCAATGAAGAGATATGTGAAAAAACACCTTGAGGATTGATTCCAAACAACGTTTGCCATGTTTCGGTCGATATTATGTAGTTAATCCGGAAAAAGTTTTACGTTGTAGGTGACTGAATTTTCGGTTCGTTTCGGTAGCCAGACGCAATGTAGAAAACGGAACGATTTCTCCTACACACAGACGCTTTCAGGAAAAACTGCGCATTTGGTATGTAACTGAGAGTCTCCTCATTGAAAACATCAGAAGCTCTTCAAAGGTAAATGATTTTATTTATTTGGTTATCTGGTTTTTGTGAAAATGTTGCGTGCTAAATGCTACTCAAAATGCTATGCTAGCTTAGCATACTCTTACACAAATTAGTCAATTTCTATGGTTCAAAAGCATATTTTGAAAATCTGAGATGACAGTGTTGTTAAGAAAAGGCTAAGCTTGAGAGCAGACGCATTATTTTCATTTTATTTGCGATTTTCAGAAATCGTTAACGTTGCGTTATGCTAATGAGCCTGAGGCTTTAGTCACAAACCCGGATCCGGGATGGGGAGTTTCAAGATTAACTATCCTAGCTGTGCCTCTGATGAACGAGAGTAAGCACACTTGTAGTTGCTTTGAACACAACCCTGCATCCCCGCCATCACACAATTACTGTTTACCCAATCCAAAAATGGTCTATTATAAATCACATTCTGGGTCAGGTGGTCATCATTTGAAGGTTTGTTTCATTGCCTACATGACCATCTAAGTTATAAAATACGGTCATACAGTCAAAGGCTTTCAGAAGGCAATCCACCCAGAAAGTAGTCACAAGTGCATTCAGATGAGTGTTCTGTTTATTTTCTTCACAATAGATAAACATTCTGTTCAGAACAACCCAGGGTATGACGCCATGTCATCTTGAAACTGTACATCATAGTAGTAATCAAAAACGCTGACACTGTAGGACATGAGTTCTACGGGAAAGGGAAGCACAGTCACGAGCTGCCCAGTGTCACGAACCTACCCGACGGGCTAAATTACTTCTATGATCGCTTTGAAGAAAGTAACACTGAAACATGCATGAGAGCACCAGCTGTTCCAGACGACTATGTGATCATGCTCTCCATAGCTCATGTGAGTAAGACCTCTAAACATTTACAAGGCCGCAGGGCCAGACGGATTACCAGGATGTGTACTCCGAGCATGCACTGACCAACTGTCTTCACTGACATTTTCAACCAGTCCCTGACTGAGTCTGTAATACCAATGTTTCAAGCAGACCACCCTGTGCCCAAGAACACTAAGGTAACCTGCCTAAATGACTACCGAACCATAGCACTCACGTCTGTAGCCATGAAGTGTTTTGAAAGGCTGGTCATGGCTCACATCAACACCATTATCCAAGAAACTCTAAACTCACTCCAATTTACATACCGCCCCATCAAACCCACAGATTAAGCAAAAATAAATTAAATTGCATTGTATTGATCTCTGAGATCTATGGAATGTTCTGCTCCCTGACTGGACAGACAGCAGGTATTTTAACAAGGACTGAAAATATGTTGAGGGACATAAATGGTCATATATTCCAGTTCTCCGAGCAAGCCAGAAGGTAGAATGGTGTAAACACCTGAGCCAAGCACAAAATAGATACCATATCACATACTGTATTGGAGGCGATGATGTCATTATTTCACAGAGCTATGGTCTCATATAAAAGAAAGGTTATTTGATAGATTTACAGAGAACTGCGGGTCTGATGTTGCTGGTGCCTGTAGACAGAGAACTCAGTGTCTGATATTACTCATTTCAGATCTAATGTACACCGTCCTCTAAAATAAAAAATAAAACTTGTCCACTGACAAAGAAAGCGATGTTTAAAAGAGTAATATCTGCTCCACGGATGTATTTGTTTTGAAAGTGATGATCAAAAATGTTTTGCAATGCAATATTTTTTTAAATTCTACCCTGTTTTCTCCCCAATTGTTTTCGTAGCTACTATCTTGTCTCATTGCTACAACTCCTGTATGGGCTCGGGAGAGATGAAGGTTGAGCTGCACTGCTTCTTAACACAGCGCGCATCCAACCCGGAAGCCAGCCGCACCATGCATGTGTGCACCTGGCAACCTTGGTTGGTGTGCGCTGCACCTGGCCCGCCACGGGGGTTGCTGGTGTGTGATGAGGCGGGGGATGAGGCGGGACGTCCCTGTTGTGGCCGGTTACGACAGAGCCTGGGCATGAACCCAGGGTTTCTGGTGGCACAGCTGGTGCTGCAGTACAGTGCCCTTAGCCACCCGGGAGGCCCCAAGGCCAGACAATTTGATTGGCGATTCATTACAAAGATATTTTTGATTTTGATGGGGTGTGATCTTGCGTTGAGCCCCAGATCGAGGGAGATTATCAGTGATCTTGTATGTCTTCCATTTCCTAATAATTGCTCCCACAGTTGATTTCTTCAAACCAAGCTGCGTACCTATTGCAGATCCGGTCTTCCCAGCCTGGTGCAAGTCTACAATTTCGTTTCTGGTGTCCTTTGACAGATCTTTGGTCTTGGCCATAGTGGAGTTTGGAGTGTGACTGTTTGAGGTTGTGGACAGGTGTCTTTTATACTGATAACAAGTTCAAACAGGTGCCATTAATACAGGTAACGAGTGGAGGACAGAGGAGCCTCTTAAAGAAGAAGTTACAGGTCTGTGAAAGCCAGAAATCTTGCTTGTTTGTAGGTGACCAAATACTTATTTTCCACCATAATTTGCAAATAAATTCATAAAAAAATCCCACAATGTGATTTTCTGGATTTTTTTTCTTCTCATTTTGTCTGTCATAGTTGAAGTGTACCTATGATGAAAATTTACAGGCCTCTCATCTTTTTAAGTGGGAGAACTTGCACACTTGGTGGCTGACTAAAAACTTTTTTGCCCAACTGTATCACCTATAACACTTAAATTCTGCAATTCAGAATTAGTATTCAAGGGATAGATAGAAAAGTGATTATTTTTTAAATGAACATGATTGGTAGTGCTGTTACATAAGCTTTTCTTGTGCTCTATAATCTTCAAATTAAAAAGCAGAAATCACATATCTTAAAAGCGGTTGTGTAACTTTATTGCCACTGAAATAGTCACTGGCTGCTAACCCTAGCTGATGTCCTGCCAGGCTTGGTAATGCCTTTAGCAAGCGAACAAGAATAAGTTGTTTCTTTTTTAACTCTATCCCAACAGTGTGATCAATCTTTCTGTTGTCGTGGGGGCCAGTGTATTAGAAGTGTTATCAATTCTGAAATGGATGTGATGGAAGATAAGCAAAATCCATTAGTGTTTAGACCCTAGCTCTGGGGACAAACACTTATGCGAGACAAGCATGAGGACTAACAGGTAGTTTACTATTGTCACCAGCAGGTAACATACAAAGGCACAGATATGGACAGAGACAAAGCCAATTTGTTTATACTGTATAATACCTACAACAACCAACAGTTAGCTATACCAAGTGTGAAGAGAGATATGGCTAGAAGATTATAGCCATTGTTATTGTCTTTAAAGGATAGCCGTCCCGCTTGCGGGACCACTTCCGGTGAAACTGGAGGACGCGGAATTCAAATAAATAATCATAAATATTATGGATATTAAACATTTATGGACATACAAGTGTCTTATATCGGTTAAACGCTTAAATTCTTGTTAATCCAACTTCAATGTCCGATTTACAGTAGGCTTTACAGCGAAGCATGCCATGCTATTGTTTGAGAATGGTGCCCCACATCAAAATATTTTTCCACCGGCACAGGTTTCATAAATTCACAAATAGCGATTAAATATTCAATTGATTTTGAAAATCTTCCTCTGATTTGTCCTCCAAAGGGTCCCAGCTACAACATTTAGTATAATTTTGTTAGATAAAATGCTTCTTTATATACCAAAAAGTATGTTTAGTTGGTGCCATCGATTTGAGTAAACCACTCTTACAACATGCAGAGAAAGGAATCCCAAAAGCTACCACTAAACTTTGTTAAAACAAGTTTCTATTCAATCCTCAGATCACATAAAATATTATAGTTTAAATACATTTTAGGGTGAAAGTAGTATGTTCAATAGGAAAACAATATTAGCAAGTGGTTGTCCTCTTCGTCGCTCGCATAAACTGATTTCCAAGTCTGTGTCCTTGAAATAAAACTCATTATTCTTCCTCATTTTGGTAGAAACAAGCCTCAATCCTTGAACAAAGGCTACTGACACCCAGTGGACGCCATAGGAATTGCATACTGGGAGCTAGATTACATTTTTTTCCTATACTCGTCATTGAAAGAGCATTGGCTCACAAAAAAAAAAATCTGATTTGTTTTTCTTTGGATTTTCTCCTACCAATTCTATTATGTTATAGTCCTCTACATTATTCTTTACAAATATATTAAACTTCAGAGTGTTTTCTGTCCAATGGTGCCAATTATATGCTTATCCTGGCGTCAGGGCCTGAGCAACAGGCAGTTTACTTTGGGCACGTCAGTCAGGCAGAAATGGAGAAAAATAGACCCTAGCCTGAAGAAGTTTTAATTAATCAAATAACACTTCAGTGACGCCTACAATATAACATTGGCACTGTCAATTTGAAAATACAGTCACAAGAAGTCTTTGAAACATTCTTCACAGAAACAAACTTTAAAACCAATTAAAAAGCCTGTGGAAAAGCCTGCCTTACTGCAACTCACATCCCTTGGTGGAAAGAGTTCATAAGGTAGTGTAGAAAAGGCCCATGGAGTTGGTGGAATAATCCTTTAATTCATTGCCATTTACTCAGCTGGGCCAGGGGCGCTTTAATTAGGTCAGGTGGAAATGTCCGACCGATCTCAACTCCATAAAAGGAGGAAATTGCCATTGCCTGATCTCGCTGCTTTCTCTTCCTTAACACCATCTGATCCAGAAGTTCTGTGCGTCCATGAATCCACGTAAGTCCACCAACTCTTACCTTTCATCTGAATTATCTGTGGCGATCGGGAGAGTGGGCCATTCAGTTATTGTTTATAGTTATCACCACGGAGCGCGGATTGGAGCGCACGCTTCAAACATATTGTGTAATGTGAATTGTCAATGATTACATCCCTACGGATCGTCATAGGCCAATTATGCAATCGTTATGGTTCATGTGTATGGAAATTAATTATATGGACACATGAAGACAATTGAAAGAGTGAAATGAGAAACGTCATTGTTTGCTAACTGATTGACTTTGATAATGGGATTATATTTTGTATTGTATTCACTGTTTGTATTATTTCATGATAAATAGTTACGAGCCTAAATGACTCGCGGATGATTACTATTGACTTCTTAATGAACTGGACTGTTGAATTCCCTAAATGATGTTAATAATGGATGATATGATTTGATCTTTGATTATGAATTTGATTGGATACATGTTATCTGTTTCCTTTGTGATGCAGCACAGACTACTCAGTAAATATACCAATTTATGGTTAAAGGAATTCCTGCCTCAGTCTCATCCATTCCTGTCACCTGACACGTGACCACCTGTTCACCTTCACTGTCAGTCATCCTACCTGTCCAGCTACCCACACAGATTCCACTAATCTTTCAATGGTCCTTCGAGCCGGATGATGACTGAACCAAAGACAGGTGGAAAGGAAATGGAGGTGGAGAGGGAAGAATTGTCTCCACTGGAAGGAAGAAGAGAGGAGGAGAGATCAGCTGAGGGAAAAGTCTTGGAACAAAGGAAATATCCAGGAGCTAAGCCTAAAGCAACAAAGGCTTCATCCTCAACCACCAGCAGCAACGAAGAACCAGGCAAGCACCTGGTTATCTTAAGGATTATGTGGTTGAGTTTCCGACATCAAAAGGCAAGCCCACCAGAGCTCAAAGAGTTGATGGATCAACTATACGTTTCAGCCATCAACCATCTCCTCTGAGCCAAGGACCAGAAACTGCTTTGGAGCAGGAAAGTGGTCGACATGAAGAACCTATGGAGGAGGTAACTCCCACCGCACAGGTCGAACAGCTTCCTGAGGCAGGCTCCGCTCACCCCTTAACTAATGGGAAATCGTCGAAGCACTCTAGATGGAGTGGGAGTTCGACCAGTGGATACCCCTTTGGAAGTGGCCATGGCAGCCGCCGTTCACTAGCCCGCAGCAATTCACAGACCGCTGTCCTACAAGAGCAGATGAAACTATTAGCTTTGGAAGAAATTGAGTGTCAGATTGAGGTGGAACGACAGGCTGACGAACGATGTCACCAATTGGATGTGCAGGCCCGTAGAGCTCTACAGGAAAGGGAATTCATTGCCAAGGACCTGGCACAGCAGCGACGGCACCATCAAGCTAGAAGGGAATTGGAGGAGGCACGGATGGTCTCATCCTTCCTGGAGAGGAACGAACAGGGAGTTGACCTGGCCACCCCTCCACATGGACCTGAACTGTCTGCCTTTCTTTCCCAATCTGCCCCTCTGGTACAGCATGACACACAGTCCCCGGAGGCTCCGGGGTCAACGGCCAACACGGAGCACGGGAGACAGACCGCTCCGCCAACACCCTCTATGCCAGTGACACAAGTTAGCATTCCTCCATCTGGACAAAGCATCACTCCTTCGCCTTTCCGCCAATTACCAACCAAGGCAAATCGTTCCTGTCGTCCAGGGCCAGGCCAGTCCTCAAACAACAGGTCGAAGGGCTCTCGCCCAATTCCGGCTGCCACAACTGGGAGGGTCTGGGACAGTAGGGGACCGGCCCAATGAGGCCACAGTGGGCTCATCAGAAGTCCCGGGTTTATCCTTCACGCAACCAGAAGAGGGAGCCAACATTATGAAACTTCTAGTAGCCTCAGCCTATGGAATTCCCAGACCCAAACTGTCATGCTTTGAAAACGGGAAGGAGAGTGAATTTGTCCTTTTGGAAATGGCATTGGAGAGCCTACTGGGTATTCACCGTCATCTGTCAGAACGCTACAAATACCAAGTACTAATGGATCATTTGCGGTTTCCCAGTGCATACAGGCTGGCTCAATCCTTTATGCACTCCGTAACACCATACACTGGCGTGGCTCACCATATCTCCAGGCCCTGAAGGCGAGATATGGTGAGCCACGTCAGCTAGTCCAGAATGAACTAAACAACATCCTGAACACATCTCCAATTAAAATGGGAGACCATGCTGCCTTTCAAGAATTCTCCCTGGCTGTCCAATCCCTGACCTCGATGCTTCAATCCGTTGAAGGAGAAGATGGGAACGAGCTGAAATGTGGCTCACACGTGGACAGGCTTCTTAGCAAACTTCCAGTGTACCTCAGAGACAGTTTCATTGAACATTGTTTGAATAAGGGCATCCTGAAAGAGGGTTCGAGAAGCACCTATGCTCTTAGAGACCTGGCCGCATGGTTGGAGGTGAAGGCAAAGGCGAAAAGCATCGCTCACCAGGACACAATCTCAGCCATAGCCACCGGGGGGAAGGAAGGAGTTTGAATGCCAGGAGGGACAGAAAAGGCCAAATCCCACTACCATGTACTTAAATAGTGAAGCCGGGGAGGAACCCGGGAAGAAGACCACTCTCAAGAGCAAGAACATCAAATTCCAGCCTTACTGCCCATATTGCAATAGTAAGCGGCACTTCCTTTGCTCATGCCCCAGGGTAAAAAAGCTCACTCAAACTCAATTGAAGGCCTGGATCACTTCAGGCGAGCGATGCTACAAGTGTGCCCATAGCCATAAGGTGGAGACCTGCACATTGAGGAAACCATGCAACCGCTGTAAAGAAATCCATCTCACCGTGTTGCATGATCTAATTCCCCAAGCACAGAAGTAGCAGAGTATGCTCATGGTAGGAGCTGCAAAGGAGCTATACCTCGACCAGCAGAACCGGTCTCCAAGGGTCATGTTGAAGGTGGTCAAGGTCACTCTGAAAAGTGAAGGGAGAAGCATTGATACATTCGCTGTTCTAGATGATGGGTCAGAAAGAACAATCATTCTCACGGCGGCCACCCGTCAGCTTAACCTGGAGGGGACCCCCGAGACCCTTAATCTCAGAACGGTGCGACATGATGTTATCCAAATGAAAGGCTCTGCTGTAACCTTTAGCATTTCACCTTCAGGAAACAGGGACGTGGCCTATAATATCACCAATGCCTTCAAGGCAGATGGCATGAATCTCGCAGAGCTCTCCTGCACGGTAAGGGTTCTACAGAAACAATATCCTCATCTACGAGGATTACCACTTCCTAACCTGGCCAGAGTAGCGCCACTTATCCTGATTGGGTCAGACCACCCACATCTCGTCACCCCGACTGAGCCTATACGAGCTGGACCAGAAGGAGGGCCCATTGCTGTCCATACATCCTTGGGTTGGGCTGTGCAAGGTCCATCCCATCTACTTCTCTCCACCCAAGCTGTACAGTCACAGCACGTCCTCTTCACCAGAAGCAATCCAGATGCAGCCACTGACCTCCTTCGGAATGTTGAGATGCTCTGGAAGATGGACACCTTCTCCAACTGGAAGCTACAGGAGGTCACTCGCTCGAAACATGACTCCTATGCATTAGACCTCCTGGAGAAGCGCACCACCACCACTGAAATGGATGGCGTTCGCAGGTATGCAACCCCACTGCTACGGGTGCCCAACCATCCTCCTCTGGCAACCACGACACGGGCTGTACTTGCACTACTGCGTGGAATGGAGCGACACCTGGTGAAGAATCCTGAGCTTGCAGAAATTCATAACCGAGAGATTCATAACCTTGTGAAGGCAGGCTTCGTCACTGAAGTGACGGCAGATGAAGAGGGAAACGCACTCTGTGAATCCTGGTATATCCCTCACCATGTTATCCAGCAACATGGTGGGAAGTATAGACTTGTCTTCAACTGTTCATTCCAAGCTGCTGGTCAAAGCCTGAATGACTGTCTACTCCCTGGACCAACCTTAGGTCCTTCCTTGCTCGGTGTCCTTCTCCGGTTCCGGCAGCACTCTACAGCCATCAGTGGAGACATCGAAGCCATGTTTCATCAGATTCGTTTACTGCCTTCCGACACCACACTGCTCCGGTTCATATGGCGAGATATGGAATGAGATGCAGAGCCCACAATCTATGAATGGCAGGTACTCTCATTTGGCACCACCTGCAGTCCTTGCTGTGCCATATACGCTCTGCAGAGACACGCACGGGAGCATCCAGACAGTGACCCAGAAGTATTGAATTCAGTGGAAAATGCCTTCTATGTGGATAACTGCTTACAGAGCATCCCATCCACAGCTGAAGCAAAAGCACTCCTTGATAAAGTACGGAATCTCCTGTCTAAAGGGGGTTTTGAGGTCCGACAGTGGGCTAGTAACAGAGTGGAGGTTATCCAGCACCTCCCGCCACAAGCTAGGTCCAGTAGCAGTGAACTATGGCTAACGCAGTCGGGTGCTAACCCAGAAGAGCCCACTCTAGGACTGAGGTGGAGCTGCATACCGGATACCCTGGGGTATAAGCACCGCTCATCCCTGAGTACCGAAACCCCCACTCTGCGCACCATCTATCGGACCCTGGCCAGTCAATACGATCCCCTTGGGTATATCCTGCCATACACAACACGGGCCAAAGTCTTAGTCCAGGACCTGTGGCAGACCAAGAGGGACTGGGATGAACCAATCCATCCGGCTGACCTAGTGGAACGATGGATCTGTTGGGAAACGGAGTTAACGGAGCTCTCTGAGGTCCAAATGCCAAGATGTTATGTACCATCCTGTGCTGACCAACAGGGATCATGCCTGGAACTGCATGTGTTCTGTGACGCTTCGGAGCGAGCGTATGGGGCGGTTTCCTATCTTAGAGTGGAGGATAAGGCAGGCCACACCCATGTCTCCTTTGTCATGGCCAGGTCCAGGGTCGCACCCAAGAAGCAGTTGTCAATGCCTAGGCTGGAACTCAGTGCTGCCCTTTCCGGAGCCCAGTTGGCCTCTACCTTGCGAGCCGAGCTCACCTTGTCAATCCAAAGGGTCATCTACTGGAGTGATTCGACCACTGTATTGACCTGGCTCAAGTCTGAGTCCTGCAGGTATAAGGTGTTCGTCGGAACTCGCATTGCGGAAATCCAAGACCTAACAGAAGTCCAGGACTGGAGGTATGTTAATAGCATAAACAATCCTGCTGATGACATTACTAGAGGTAAAACCCTTCAGGAACTGGCTCAACCCCATCGCTGGAGCTTGGGACCACCATTCTTGTCCCAACCAGAGAACGAGTGGCCGACAGCCCCCAGGAGTACGGCCCCGCCGCAACCAACTGAAGCTCATGAGTTAAGGAAGTCCGCCCAATGCTACAGCATTTCTATGGAACCAACAACGGCTCTCCCTGACCTAACACAATGCCAAACACTGCCGGATCTGATCAACGCCACAAACCAGACCTCAGATGGGGTGGCTTCTATACCCACCTCCCTTGCGGCAGAGATGCTACTCCTCCAGCAAGCACAAGCGGTTAGCTTCCCTGAGGAGTTAAAAGCTCTGAAAGCCGGTAGGGAAGTGGCTAAGGACAGCCGTCTTCTCTCTCTTGCCCCAGAATATGATCCAATCCTTGGAGTGATCAGAGTCGGAGGAGGCTGCGCCAAGCAGAGGTTTTGGACCCAGATGCTATCCACCCAGTTATCCTTGACTCCAGACACCCTCTTACCAGGCTCCTCATCAAGAGTTATGATGAGCGGCTTCTCCACCCAGGGCCTGAGAGGGTCTATGGGGAGATGAGGCGGAAGTACTGGATAATTGGAGGACGAGGAGCCATTCGTAAGCCCCAATACGCCTGCATAGAATGTCAGAGATGGCGGGCCGGAGCCACGGTGCCCAACAACCCCCTGCTTGCTTGCGCCTCCTTAAACCACCCTTCCGGTCAACAGGAGTAGATTGCTTTGGCCCCTTGATGATCAAGTTAGGTCGTCGTGTGGAAAAGCGCTGGGGCATTCTATTCAAGTGTTTGACAACCAGATGTGTCCCCCTGGACCTACTGGAGAGTTCGGATACGGAAGCCTTTCTCATGGTCCTACGGCAGTTTATCTCCCGACGGGGATAACCTTACGAGATCCTGGCTGACAGGGGTACGAACTTCAAGGCAGGAGAAGCCAGGTTGGAGGAAGCCTTCCAAGCCATGGAACCCAGCCTCCAGGATCAGCTGATGGACCAACAAATCTCATTCAAATTTAACCCTCCAGGCGCTCCTCATTTTGGAGGAACATGGGGGCGAAAGATCAAATCTGTAAAGAAGGCCTTACGAGTCGTACTAGGGGACCAAACTGTCACTGAAACTGTCTTGAGGACCGTCCTGATAGAGGTGGAAGGGATTCTGTATTCCAAACCCTTGGGATATATCTCTGCAGACATCGCTGACCCCAATCCGGTTACACCGAATATGCTCTTAATGGGACGCCGAGATGCGTCACTTCCTCAAGCCATGTATGCTGATACCAACCTCGTAGGCAGAGGCCGGTGGCGACACAGCCAAATCTTAGCTGACCATTTTTGGGCCCGATTCATTCGGGATTACCTACCAAGTCTACAGCACAGAGGGAAATGGCGGAGAGAAATGGCCAGCCTGGAAACTGGCCAAGTAGTAATGATGGTGGACCCTCAGCTGCCTCATGCCTCCTGGCCGGTGGGCCGTATAACTAAGACCATGCCTGGGGCCGATGGTCGCGTTAGATCAGTGGAGATCCAGGTGAAGAACCGGACATATATCAGGCCAGTTGCCCGACTAATTCCTCTCCCTGAGATGACAGAGGACGGGGAGTAATGAGCCTTTTGAGGAGTGTGGAATTTAACAAATTTCCGGGGTGGCTGTAGAAAAGGCCCATGGAGTTGGTGGAATAATCCTTTAATTCATTGCCATTTACTCAGCTGGGCCATGGGCGCTTTAATTAGTTCAGGTGGAAATGTCCGACCGATCTCAACTTCATAAAAGGAGGAAATTGACATCGCCTGATCTCGCTGCTTTCTCTTCCTTAACACCATCTGATCCAGAAGTTCTGTGCGTCCATGAATCCACGTAAGTCCACCGACTCTTACCTTTCATCTGAATTATCTGTGGCGATCGGGAGAGTGGGCCATTCAGTTATTGTTTATAGTTATCACCGCGGAGCGCGGATTGGAGCGCACGCTTCAAACATATTGTGTAATGTGAATTGTCAATTATTACATCCCTACAGATCGTCATAGGCCAATTATGCAATCGTTATGGTTCATGTGTATGGAAATTAATTATATGGACACATGAAGACAATTGAAAGAGTGAAATGAGAAACATCATTGTTTGCTAACTGATTGACTTTGATAATGGGATTATATTTTGTATTGTATTCACTGTTTGTATTATTTCATGATTTATGATAAATAGTTACGAGCCTAAATGACTCGCGGATGATTACTATTGACTTCTTAATGAACTGGACTGTTGAATTCCCTAAATGATGTTAATAATGGATGATATGATTTGATCTTTGATTATGAATTTGATTGGATACATGTTATCTGTTTCCTTTGTGATGCAGCACAGACTACTCAGTAAATATACCACTTTATGGTTAAAGGAATTCCTGCCTCAGTCTCATCCATTCCTGTCACCTGACACGTGACCACCTGTTCACCTTCACTGTCAGTCATCCTACCTGTCCAGCTACCCACACAGATTCCACTAATCTTTCAGCTAGCACCCACAATAGTACTAATGCTGGAACATGGAGTTGATCATTTTTTGTTTGACATTTCAATACAGTGTTACGAAATGAATTAGCTAGACTACAGAAATAAAAACGACCCTCGTTATCTCATGATAGGGGTTCTAACCTGTCATTATAGAGGTTATAGCCTGCCTAACTAGTCCCTAACCTGATATAAATGTGTGCATTTAGAGTGCAAGTAAGAGTAAAAAGTCCAGTGTTGTCTGTATGTACCTAGAAAACAGCATGGTCAAGGGTGAGCTCTGTCCAGTCAGCCAGCCCAAGAAGATTAAGGCCGTTTAAATGGTGGCAAATAATGATATACTATACTGAACAAAAATATAAACCCAATATGCTGAAACATGAGGTGATGGCAGTGGATGAATAGCACAATAATGGGCCTCAGGATCTTGCCACGGTATCTCTGTGCATTCAAATTGCCATCGATAAAATGCAGTTGTGTTCGTTGTTCTTAGCTTATGCCTGCCCATGCCATAAACCCACTGCCACCATGGGACACTGTTCACAATGTTGACGTCAGCAAACCGCTCGCCTACACAAGGCCATGCATGCTGTCTGCCATCTGCACGGTACAGTTAAAACCTTGAATGACTTGAATGGACTTGAATGAGGACCGTGCTGTGGCACAGGCACATAGCATCGAGCCAGTCCAGACAACAGAGTGGCCCTCCAGAACCAGGCTGTCCAGAAGATGGACAACATAATGCACCTGCTCTAAAAATATATATAATTGTTTGTGCACAATTTCTGGTGTCCATTTAAAATAAATAAATTGCCCTTTCAATGGTTGAGATGCATGAAATGGAATGTAATAGAATAGAATGTCTTAATTCCAGAAGGAACAAAAACAGAACTACCAGGGAAAACAGATAGTGATTGTTTTATTATATTGCATTCATGAATAACACAAGACTATAAACATAAGAAATTTGATTTGATTGACTTTAAAATCGAGAAACATTACTCACTGCTGATTCCTTTATATACAATTGAATTCAATAACAATCACTGCTCATTCTAAAAACGATTTACTTTGATTGATAATCCCTGCTCGTTCAAAAAACGGATTTACTTCAATTAACAATCGCTGCTCAATCACTGCTCATTCAGAAAAATGTGTGTACTTCAATTAAAAATCACAGCTCATTCAAAAATGTGTTTCACTGCTCATAAAAAAAACAAACAATTTACTTCAATTTCACAATCACTGCTCAGTGATACTCTGTAAAGCAGCGGCAAACTTTTCCAAGAGAATGTTGCGGTATCACTTCTCTTGGCTGTGTTTGGGTTTCAGTGTGAGAAGGGTGAGTGTTTGGTAATGTACAGTACCAGTCAATAGTTTGGGACACACCTACTCATTCAAGGGTTTTTATCGATTTGTACTATTTTCTACATTGTAGAATAATAGTGAAGACATCAAAGCTATGAAATAACACATATGGAATCATGTTGTAACCACGTTTTTTTTAACAAATAAAAATAGATTTTAGATTCTTCAAAGTAGCCACCCTTTACCTTGATGACAGCTTTGCACACTCTTGGCATTCTCTCAACCAGCTTCACCTGGAATGCTTTTATAACAGTCTTGAAGGAGTTCCCACTTATGCTGAGCACTTGTTGGCTGCTTTTCCTTCACTCTGCGGTCCAACTCATCCCAAACCATCTAAATTCAGGTGATTGTGGAGGCCAGTTCATCTGATGCAGCACTCCATCAATCTCCTTCTTGGTC
Organism: Oncorhynchus masou masou; assembly: GCF_036934945.1. NCBI lineage: Eukaryota > Metazoa > Chordata > Actinopteri > Salmoniformes > Salmonidae > Oncorhynchus > Oncorhynchus masou. Next base: position 39,098,932 of record NC_088220.1, read on the forward strand.
AAATAGCCCTTACACAGCCTGGAAGTGTGTTGAACTTGGTATTTTACTAAATAGGGCTATCTTCTGTATATCACCCCTACTTTGTCACAACACAACTGATTGTCTCAAACGCATTAAGAAGGAAAGAAATTCCACTAATTATCTTTTAACAAGGCACACATGTTAATTGAAATGCATTCCATGTGACTACCTGATCAAGCTGGTTGAAAGAATGCCTGGTGTGCGCAAAGCTGGCAAAGGGTGGCTACTTTGAAGAATCAAACATTTAAATATATTTGTATTTGTTTAACACCTTTTTTTGTTACTACATGATTCCATGTGTGTTATTAATAGTTTTGATGTCTTCACTATTATTCTACAAAGTAGAAAATATTAACAGTAAAGAAAACCCTTGAATGAGTAGCTGTGTCCAAACTTTTGACTGGTACTTTCAGACCCTGATTCTTTCAAATGCCCTCCAGCGGCCTGTCAATGTCATTCATGGACTGCTTGAAGGAGTTGCTTGTATATCTCTCTTCACAGAGACCATATCCCCTCTGTTTTACCAAGAATGCTTATTACCATAGCAACCATATCTCAGAGGCAGCTTGAGGAGCAGCACTTTGAAACAGAGTAGCCATGCCATCCATGCATAGCTGACTGTCAAGTATGCCCGTTTGATCATCTTAGAAACCATTCTCTTTGATTCCACTTGAATAAAAGCATTGTGTTACTACCTCTACAAAATAGCCTTCAGTAAATAGCCAACAACTTCTGTATTTCTGAAAACATTCTCAGGGCTGTTAAAATAGTGATCCGCTGTAATGCTGAAATGCTTTATTACATTGGTGTGCTGTAACGCTGTAGTTCTCGTCAATTGATTTAACGAATCCCTGGTAAGTCTTTTAGTTTCTGGTGATGCAATAAATGCACAGCCCTCTGACGTTATTACGGCCTTGAAAATATCTTGTGTCTAGCAAACTGGATGAGGTGGGTGGTAAAAGCATGCACAATGGGGCTGTATGCAATGTCTCTATGTACTTAAAATGGTTGCTTTAGGCCCTGCAGAGAAAAGTAAAGTACAGTTTTTACGCAGCGGGGTTATAGTATATGTAAGTGTATAAATCATGACCAAACCTGCTCCCCTGATATGGACTGCGGTGATCTTTCTTTCAAAACACAATGGGGGTGCAGCTGCTGTTGCACATGTCGAACTCTCATGGCTCAATAAGTCAAGGGTGCGGCAGCCAGCCTCAATGAGGTTGTTTGGATATCTTCCACAATGGGATATTCCTTGAGGAAATATTCTTGTTGCAGATGTTTTCAGCGTTGTTTTTTTTTTTTGCAAGACTAGAATTGGGTTGTAGGGTTGGGCCTCTTTGATCTGAAATTAAAAGATTGCAGCCCTGGGTCAGTCCAAGCTCCTGAGCTCGGTTTTGAGACCGAAATGAGAGCGGTTCCCACAGATGGATTTTCAGAGTTCCCCGTGGACCGTACCTTCTGTGATCCGTGTTCCGGGAATGCCACGGCCCGTCACCTTGATCCATCTCTACCTTGGCAGCGCCCGCGACCAGTTGGCAACGCCCGTGGAAATGCTCTAACCTGTGCCAACGGTGTCTAACCAACCTGGTCGCTTCCTCTTACAGAGTTCGATTTTACATTAGCTGCATTTTGACAACAAACATTTGCATCATGTGTATCTATGGATGCATTGGATGCATTTAGACAGGAGGCCCAAATCTGATATTCTTTCCAATATTGCTATCACATCAGAAAGACCAAATAATGAAGAAAATATTAGAATTTGGTTGCCTGTGCATTAATAATACATTGAATTGTATATTGAAAAACTATATGACATAGAGATTGGTTATAAAGCACCCACAAATCCAAAGTCTGCATTGACATAAACAATACAGTATAATGAAACAGCTATTCAGTAAAGAACACTTACACACTTTGTGCACACAAAATGTTATTAGTTTCACAATAATTGGTCCTTATGCTCAATAACTTCCATGAAAGCACTACAAAAGTCACACCAGAACACTGCTACTAGCTTCCCTAATTCTTGTCAAAGCAACTGTGCGTGGTGTGTCTCGCAGTGGCCTTGTGGGACCGTGGAGGGTGTGGTGTATATGCAGCAAACACTTGACAATGCAAGATATTGGAAGATAAAACGTCCAAGTATTGCTCATACATAGCATCACACATCTCCCATGAACACACTCAAATCAATACTGATTGCAGCTTTGTTTAATTGCACTTAATTAAGAGGATTATCAAAGATGTATGACCTCAGAGAACTATATAGTATAATACTCCTGGGAAATCGTGTGTCCTTCATTAGCTATTTTTAATACTCTCTAAGATATCTAAGGGAAATATGACTGCAAACTAAAATCAAATATTATCTTGCTAATTGTTATAACTAATCTCTCAAGAGTTCTTGTAAGACTAAAATATGATCCAGAGGTTTCCTTTCTTTCATGTCTATTTGCGTATTTAAATGCTCTTATATAACATACCGGTACTACCGTTCTTTAAAGGCCCAATGCAGCCATTTTTTATTTCAATATCAAATCATTTCTGGGTAACAATTAAGTACTTTACTGTAATAGTTTTCCATGTGTCACGACTTCTACCGAAGTCGTTGCCTCTCCTTGTTCGGGCGGTGCTCGGCGGTCGACGTCACTGGCCTTCTAGCCATCATTGATCCATTTTTCATTTTCCATTGGTTTTGTCTTCTCTTCCCACACACCTGTTTTCAAACGCATTCATTACCTGTTGTGTATTTAACCCTCTGTTTCTCCTCATGTCTTTGTCAGAGATTGTTTATTGTCAGTGTTGTGTTTGTTGTATAGGTGCGCGACGGGTCCTCGTACCCATGTTTGTTTATATCTGTTCTTATTAGTGTTATGGAGCATATTACGTGGACGTTCAATTAAAGACTCCATTTTACACTCCGTTTGACTCTCCTGCGCCTGACTTCCCTGCCACCTATACACACACACACGACTCTGACACCATGAAAATTGTTAAAAAATAAACAAAAATAGCTTTTTGGCAAAAAATATTTCTCAAGCAATAATTTTGCTAGGACTGTCTGGGAGTGGTCTGAGTGGGGAGGGGGAGGGATATGTAATCTGAAAGCTCACTGTTATTGGTAAAAAAGATTGGAACCACAGATATAGAACACTGATATATGTACAGTATATGTTTGGTATTAGTCTATATTAACTTATACCTCCTGGTAATGTCAATAGGCAAGCCAAAACTCCACCCATGCAAAATCTACTGATTATAAGGTCTTCTGTAGATGTTATTTTAAACTAGCAACTATAAGGACATAACACTGATCAAATTTCTGCACAATTGTACAGTGTTAGTTTCATCAGCTGTTGTACCATTAAATGATAATGCCCGAGAAGCCAGCATATGGAGGATATCGGCATGGGTGTGGTCAGGCCTGAGAAGAAGTCAATTTACCAACATAAACATATTGAAATATGTTATATTTTTATTAAAAACATTATTTTGATGAATTTATTCATACTATGTCATCCTTCCATAAGTCACAACACAAATCTAGGGTTGCTACCCAAGCTGGCTGGTCGTTCGTTCAATTGGTTCGGTTGCCAGTGACACAATCTAGACGTTCAGTCTTTTTGTTCTGTATCTATGGACATGACCCAGTCGTTTGTTCTAAATGTTCCTTTGCCATACTGGCTGGCAATGTTCTTGTCCATTGCTTGCTAGCTAGCCAACTACGGCTAACTTAGTCACGTCAAAAAGTGCAGACAGAATAACAGCAAAGTAGCTGCATTTGCATTTGTTTAAGCTGTTTTCTCGTGACATTTATTTGGATAGACCCATAACAATGAGCTAATGTGCTCACTTGTCAGGACACTGTTGTTCAGAGGGGCGAGCCAAAAACGCAACTAACACAATCACTTCAAACTGAAGCTGGAAAGACTGCAAACTAGTTGCACTTCATTTCGTTTGACCTGTTTTCTATATATCCAAACAAATTATGCTGATTCATGATTTCTACTGGCTGAGAAATGCTGCCTGCCTGTCTTTCTCATCCCGACACGTTTATTACTATGGGACAGCTGGGGATCGAATTTGAATATTGAAACAATGTTACAAATGTTGGAGAGACAGATAGCAATATTTATACAAATCTCCACTTTTGAAAACTAAATGTTAGTCTAAAATAAAGAGATAAAGTTTATAAATTGGTAAGGCTGATGAGACAGTGGCCAGTTTTGGAACAGAGTAAATATGCACTTTAATGTCATAGATTTAGCTGGTGGTAACTTATGGAATATACACAGGCTGGAATGCACTGTTAACCAATCAGCATTCAGGATTAGACCCACCCGTTGTATAATATGATACAAAACACAGTAAAACGGAATTTTAACTGAACTGGGCCTTTAATTATTTCTGTGCGATATACACTAGCTGTCACAACTTTATTTATTCCATTCCATCAGTCTGGTCAAAGACAGATGGATTTCCTCTTCACAGAGTGATATGTGTCATTTCTTGTTGTCGTGACCAACCTCATCTCAACGGCCCTATATAAATGCATCTCTTGCTCCTTTTACAGGAACTATGATGTGGTGTCACAGCTGTCTTTCTGAGGGTCACTGTGCACACTTAGTCTGCCTCTGTTCAAAATAATTTCCTGTCTGGTGTGTTATATTGTCGTGTATACCCACCATTTTGGAATGGACGTAGAGAAATAGAACACATCAGGTCACTAATGTTCTCTCTACTATATGTCTGCTTAGCTACTTCATCATTTACTTATTCATCCCTTCATATTTGTGTATTGGGTAGTTGTTTTGAATTTGTTAGATAACTTGTTAGATATTACTGCATTGTCGGAACTAGAAGCACAAGCATTTCACTACTCACATTAACATCTGCTAACCATGTGTACGTGACCAATACAATTTGATTTGACCATGGTAAAATCATTTCAGCGTTGAAAATTCCCTCTGAAATACAGATGACAGGCTTACCCAATTACGATTATGCTATACAATTGTCCGTCATCTCCCATTTTCAAATAATGTGCTATGGAGAAACATATCCTAATGCAAAACCCTCCAAACCTCTGCCTTTCTGACTCTCACTGTGTCCGTCGAGTGTAGTGCTCATGACAGCCGGTGACAGTATAGCAAATGGAGACTGACTTTTTGAGAGGTAATCCCTTCATTGCCTGTCATCATAACACTGGGTTGTGATTCTAAGCAGATACCCTCGCAGGTTCTATCTGAGAGTGGCACAACCGAGAGTGTGAAGTAAGGCCCCACCGGCCATCACCCTGAATAATCGTCAGGCTGACACATACATCAAAGTGACAGGTTGAAAAGGATCTTATGTTGTGAACATCAGGCAAGTTCATCTTCTAAACATCTAGATCTTTTCTGTTGTTGTTGTCAAATCAACAAAAAAAACTTGGTTCTTGATTTTAAACACAGCATTCAGATCTTGTTCGCTTAAAACAAGCTAACATGTCACAATTTGCTTGCTCTCTCCGTTTGAAAGCAACTCTCTGCTTGAGCTGATCTGTGACCAGCTAACACCTGCACTTGACAGAGGGGAATGAGGCAACCTCTCAGAGTTACACACAGGGATGCTTTATTGACACACATCAGAAATGGTAATAGGAAAGGTAGTGTTTTTTAAAAACGCACAAAGTTTGTGTCTCTGAGAGATGGCTGTGAAATGGTGTTATGAGTCACCCACCGGAAGGGAATTTGTAACACACCCCACTGGGCACACACTGGTTGAATCTATGTTGTTTCCCCATCATTTCAATGAAATGACGTGGAACCAACATGGAATAGATGTTGAATTGACGTCTGTGCCGAGCTTTTAATAGCTTCAAAACCTAGATGATGAAAATACAGTACAGGGAAGCTTTTACACAAATGAGTTAGAATTGGTAGCTCGCTGATTGAAACTGACCACAACGACTGCTATAATGTCATTTCAGTGGTCCTGCGCCAAGCTCTAGGGTTCGTGTTCGTAGTGCTGCTTGCGTCATACGGAGATCAAAAACATGTGGGGACAAGAGCATTATTAATTGGTCAAAGGTAATTTACTGTAGCATGGTTAAAATGTTTACCAACCAACCCGCTAATTAAAAGTTGAAAGGAGCCCGGGACCATAAGCTATTTAAAATGCCACGAGCATTTCCAACTCATCTTAACCTCACCCTGAGCCAAGAACTAAGGCCAATAAAAATATTGAGTCTAATTTAAACCATAATTACCTGCATTTTAGCCTCTGGTTGCTACAGGGCATATTCACCCGAATTTCACATGGATATAGTTTTATTCTGCTGATTGGCAAAATTATTCTCATCGTCTGAAGCAATGGCCATACTTTTAAGTGAAATTGAGACAGTGCACAGTGTACTTTTTAGGGTGAAATTTAAATGTACTATTGTGTCTGCAGAGCTGGCATGAGGCATTACTATTTTCAGCCCCTGTGGGATTGTGTTCCTTTCCAAAAGGCACTGGTGTCTAATTGCCTTGGTGCCAAGGTTAAAGCTGAAACCACCTGCTTTTGAGGACTATTGCTGAAACAGTTTCTATCAAGCTACTATAAAGTCCCCAGTCAGAAGTCTCCATCTGGAACAGCAGGGCTTGTTGTGGTCAGATAACACACAGTCCATTTCTTTCTGTGAAACAAAACACTTCATCTTTTTTTATGAAAGAGCCGCCAAGCACAGTAATATAAAACCATACCAAAAAAAGATGTTATAAACACAAATTATCCCACTGACAATACAGCAGAGTAAATACAACATAAAGATTAGAGATCATTTGGAGGAAAATAGTTAGACAATAGAGTATGAACAGGGGGCTTGGAGAAAGTTCAGGAATCGAGAGCCCTTGCCAGAAAAGTGACCTCAATAAACCCGTCCAAAGAGACAATTTGAGTTTAAAATGCTGTGATCCAGACCTTGTTGACAGCATCATCCGTGGTGGAATGTTTCTGCAGACAGCTGGACAGTTCGATACATAAATAAAATATGTTGCTTATCCAGAAATCATGTCATACATACTGTAGGTAACATAAAAGACAATACCCAGGGAGATCAGAAGCTTTGAGGATTCATATGCTTTAGGCCCCACCACAGGTGGGTAACGTTTTTGATACGGTTTACGTTTAGTGATTCCAGAACAGTTTTGTATTGGAGCGTTTGATCTCGTAGATCCGAGACAGACTTCAAAGACGTTTTTATACATACTACTGAAGAGTTTGATTTGCTGTAAAAGCCTTACAATACAAAAGTGCATGGCTATTGTCCTGCAAGTCCAAAATAAGTCGAGTAGAACTTCTGATAAGTTTCAGAAACGCTTAACATCGAGGTGCGTTTCTGCAATTCTACATCAAAGGCATCAAATATTAGAGAGGAGATTGGAATTGCCATTGTCTCTTCGGATCGTGACAACGTCTTTCATCAGAAAAGGTACGATCATCCACTTCAAAGTTAGAAGCACTACCAATAGCTTAGATTTCCATCTCTGAAAATCGTCAAAACACTGGTGGCCTAAATTGGAGACGGACACTTTGATTGAATTAAACAAGATAGATAAATGCCATTTCAACAAGTCATCACAATGTCTATGTACCAAAATCTGCTCTTGCATATTCAATGCATTGTGAAGGCCTATGCTTAGGCCAGTGGCTTCAGTGTGAGTTGTTTGTCTTGGATGCTGCCCATCCCAACAAAGTTAGATAGGTTCCACCCAGACAAAGCTTCCCCCTGTGGAAAGTCTCAGATAAACTCTCAAGTGTATTTCACCACACCTAGAAAAACTCTGCTGACCCCAGTCCATCTTTCAAAATACAAATTATGTGGTAATATATAGGACTGATAATCTAATGGAAAAGTATTGTACATTTAATGGAAGCCCCCACCACACACACACTCACATGAATACGTGCACACACACACACACACACACACACACACACACACACACACACACACACACACACACACACACACACACACTCTCTCCCCACCATGGCTAAACTCTGGGTGCAGAAACAAGACATAATTAGCAGGTAAGACCTTCCTCCCCCGACGACTGCAGAGAGAATCACAGCTGGCCATTTATACACTTCAAAGTAAGAGCCCCCAATGGACTAGACAAGGCTTAGTGTAACACATGGCTGCATGGGTAAGGTAACATAAACTGAATGCAGAAAGACATGGTTACATTCTTTATTTACCAAACACTGCTACCACTGGCTTTATTGCAGTGGGGAAGAGGCCTAAACGTTTTGTTTAAAGACTGGCACCGGAAGACAAATGCTTGGCAGCCATTATTGAATTTCGCTTGTCCTCAAAGTTCTTAATTGCATACCATGTTTCATAAACGCTGGTATGTTCAAACATTGTTCTTTCTCACCATAAAATACCATGACGAACCCGTTTTTATCAGGTTAGGATGACAAAGAGTTTATTTTAGGCTCACTTAGGCTCAGTGCTGGATATTAAATACTTGTCTGCGTTGTTAACAGGGAAAGGAAACAAGTGGATGAAATATTCAGTATCGACAGAGCGCTCCTTTGATGTGTGCGTCAGCTAAGCCTAAAAGGATATTTAAGGGGCGACCTCTAAGTCCTAGTTTGTGCAATGCGCTAGATCGATTTCCTGCCAAGACACTGTAAATAGACATTTGCTTCAGATTAGCTCCCTGACCATGGAATTGGCGGTGAATATATGCCGTGTTCACGAGAACCTTACATAATTAAGAGGGACATTTTGTTGAGATTTTCCAGGAGCCGATTTGGAAATGTCTGGAAACTTTCCCTTAGTAAAGAGGCCACCCCATGTCGTCAGGAAAGGGTGGTTTCTTAAGTTTGTAAACCTTCACTATTAGAGTAAACTGACTCTGGCCTTTGTTTTCTGGCTGACCACATCACTAAAGTAGATTAAAGGACCAGGCCAGTAGTGCTTCGACATGAATGGCACATTTAGGGGACTGCTGACTAGTGCTGTGTAATGCCTTACATGTGGTCTATGACCCTCCTTTCAAACAGGTTTAAAAGAAAAAAGAATTCGCAAAACATTTGAAAGGGGGCAGTTTATGCGTGTGACTAACTACTGAGGCTATTTGTAATGTTCCGACAGTAGGCAAGCCAAGACGAAGACATGGAAAGAAAGGGAGTTAGTGTTGGTTTGTGTTGTTCAAGATGAGGCCATTGATAAAATGCTATAACTCTTTTCTGAGTAGGTTTCAGCGTGCATAAAGTGTTCATAAAATAAAGGTTACATTTAAAAAATGACTCCCTGATTCAGAGTGAAGTTCTTGTTTTTAGAGTGTTCTTTCAGAATCAAATACATTTTTACTTGTCAAATGTGCCAAATACAACCGGTGTAGACCTTACCGTGAAATGCGTATTTACGAGTCAGTAACCAACAATGCAAAGTTTTAAAAAAGTAAGAATTGAGATCAGAGAATGTTGAGTGATTCTAGCCTACTCATGTCTCTGTTGCACTACCCTGGAATGTGGTAATCCAAAATTAACTAAATTAATTACATTTTCGAATTAATATGATTTGCTCTGTTACTGATGTTCTCCTTGTATAGGAAGAAATTATTATCAAGGCACAAGGCGAGACCCAGATGCAGACACAGGAGGCAGATGGTTGGAGTCTTACAATGTTCATTAAGCCAAAAAGGGGTAGGCAAGAGAATGGTCGTGGACAGGCAAAAGGTCAAAACCAGTTCAGAGTCCAATAGGTACCTGAAGGGCTGGCAGATTCAAGGTCAGGGCAGGCAGGCGGGAAAGTAGTCCAGAGTCAGGCAGTGGTCAAAAAGAGAATAGAAAAGGAGTACGGGGGAAAAAACACACTGGTTGAATTGACTAAACATACAAGACAAACTGGCACAGAGAGACAGGAAACACAGGGATATATACACCAGGGATAACAAGAGACACCTGGAGGGGGTGGAGACAATCACAGGGACAGGTGAAACAGATCAGGGTGTGACAATTATAATCATTGACATATGTTTTCAAGACAAATGCATAAAAAATATATAAATAAATTGTGTGGAAAAAGCTGCAAAACGGCAATCCTGATTCGACTGTTATTTTTCCACTTGAACTCACGTACGCACGTAAACACACACTACCTCACAATAAGGCCTTTTGGCCTTCACGTTGAGTAATGTTACTCGGGATCCTGGGGGTTCCTTTCCTCATTACTTAATGATGCTGTATAGAAAAAATCAGATTCAGTTTAAACAGTAACTGTTCAGTAGGTTTCTTTTAGGAAGGAATAAAAAATGGCATTAAGTTCCATTAATCTCTGGCTGGTGAATCACAGAGAAGCCAAGTGTTTTGCTAATGTTGATGTGCAATGCTAACATGGAGCGAAGGTAGGTCACACCCCCTCTGAGTCATGCCACGAGTGGGTGAAGAAAATAAGGAAATGATCCTTGCTATTTTTGGAGGGCTTTGAAGCGACAGGAAGGAATGTGCCCACTCATGAGGGTCAAGACCAAGCTGGGAACAGCAGATGTAACTGTACAGTAACTTTACACTGAGATATTGTAAAACACTGTCCATCATAGTTAACAGACACACATTCTATGATTCCCCATTCAGGTGTGTTTGAATCGACTCTTTATGTCTAGCGTGATGGTCCAATCTATTTGGGCTTTTCATTGCCAAGACTGTATTGTATGGCATGACATCTATAGAAGAGATGCCTACTCATACCGTACGGGACCGATGCGTTGGTTGGTTAATGCATTACAGAATTCTTAGCAAGGCAGCAATATGCAACTTTCTTGTGAAATGAGAGTTTGAGAAGTCTTGCTTCTCTATATCTATTGAACTACGTACAGTGGGTCACAGTAGGTCAACACTTTCTTGAATGTTGTGTCAGAAATCTATTGTGGTCAGCGGAGCATGACGTGTTTGGGAGTGAATGGACTACTTTCACAGTTATCAGATCACGGCTAATTTGTCAGAAAGAGGTAGAGAAACTTACTCAACTACCCAGTAAGAAATAAAATCCTTATCACTCCCACGAAGACAAACAGAAAACAATAAACTCCAAGTACAAAAAGGTTTACTAGTAACTTACCTCTTCCAGGATGTGTGACACAGATGGTTCACCCTCTTCCCTAACTTTGACCTTGTGTCCTAATCTGTTTGATTTAAGACTGATTTGATTTAAGATTGTTGTAGAAAATCATTATGACTCCAAGCACGCTACCCACGTCTCATCTCATGAGCATTATTTCTCTGTGTTCACTGTACTCATAGAACTACGCAACAAATGGGAGACGTTCCTCATCCTAAAGCTAAATCACAAAATCAACAAATAAACATTACATTCTTCCCCATATACCCTTGAAAATAACAGAGCCAGTAGTCTATATATATATATTTCCCTTTTGAGTGAGGAAACACATGGACAGTAGTGTCTGTTGGGTTAATTCTTCAAGTGTGAGAGAGTCTGGGTGTGCATCTATCAGCGTCAGTGGGGGGTCTTAGACTCTTGGTAGTGGTGTCCCCTGGCCTCCATAGGGAGATCCCAGTGAATGATTAGTGTCGGGCCCCCGGGGCCCTTCGCGGCCCATCTGACCTCCAGAGCCCAGGGCCATATGGAGCAGGCATCTGTCACATGTGAGCAACGCCACGCAGATGACATGCACCACTTCATACGAGTGGTGTGGCAAACAACTGACTGAAGCAGTTGCGTAGCACAGTTTTATAACTAATCTCATGCTATTTTACACATTTTGCCACGAAGCTCAGAGAAAATTTTGTTTTAGAGCAAATTTCCTGCTATTCGACACATTACTCCATTTTGTCATGGTGCTGTGAGGTCTTGTATTTTATTTTTGGTTTTGAATAGCTCTGGGTTACATCTAATTAATTCCTGTCTGTGAATTTGATGGCAAAATCAGAGCTTTCAAGTCTATAGTCATAGCTAGCTCGCTAGTTAGCTAGTGTGTTTTGATTTGAATACACCACCCTATTTTTGGTTGTTTCCACAGTCTCCGGACCTATGACAAGGACTGCAATGGAAGGTGAGTTGGCAGTGAGGAATGCATTGTCAGAGGACTACTCCAAAGCTTTGTGCGGGCTCTCATTATTGAGCGACTAACTTCATCTTGTACAAGGCAGTCAGACAACAGGGGCGGGGATGCGCCGGTGAGACACCTTGAATGGAAAGTGAACTGTGCTGCCTGAAATGCACATAAATTTGCCCTCCTGCCACTGGAGGACCTGCTCATCTCCTCCCCGTTGACAAACCCCTCCTTCTGCTTAAGCTATGTGGATCCCTCTCGACTGTCGTCCCATCTGTAGGGGATTGAAACACCCAAAATATTAATTTCTAGCTGGGGGGGGGGGGGGCTTGTTTCTTTTTCTTTTCAATAGTTTTGAGATTTTTTTCTGTTATGAAAAGTGCTATAGAAGTTGAATAAATGATCAGAATTATTACAATGAGGCTGAGCGAAAATGTAGCAGTTTTAAAGCTAATTTCCTGTAGTTTAAATAAAATAATATTCATGGCTTATGACGCGTTCATATGCTATCTGGGGGGCCCAACCTTTGGGGGACCCCCGGACGGGGGTGTGTGTGCTACACCAGCGAGCAAGCTGCAGGCTCCCTGAATCCAAAAGTAGGAGACCATAGTCATAACATCCATGATACTGTTCACATGTTTGTTTTCTTTAAAGGTAGACTGATATGAGTGATATTACAAATATGCAGAAAATAAACAACACAGTGGTTCAATTTCCCGCAACAACTAAGAGTGTTGAAGCGTGAGGCTTACCTATTGTTCACCTAATACCTTTTTTGCACTATTGGTTAGAGCCTGTATGTAAGCATTCGGCGCACGTGACAAATAAACTTTTGATTTGATTTGATTTAAAATGGAAAAATCTATAAAGCCTGGACAGAGATAAAACAGAGAGATAACAAAACAAAAGAGAGTCAATAAAGTGTTCTGTTTTGGTATTCTGTGTGTTGATTTTGTACTCGCTCTTGCTAACTCTGGAGGAGATGCAAAGACCTGTCATTTCTGTGAGGGTAGAGGGGGAGACCAGTTGGTTTAACATCTGAGGAGTGAGGTAGTAAGGGTGACATCTGTCAAACATTTTAACCTATACTTACCTCTGTGCTGACAAAACTTTTCCTGGTCCATGGCCTTTTCTCATTTGGGCAAAAGACTGTCCTCCTTCCTCTCTCCTCCGTCACCCAGAAACCGAAGTGGTCGAGGAGTGTGTCAATTTCTCGATAGCCGCCTTTTGGCGAGGAAGCACAAGTGTATCCTACCACAGTAGAGTTCTGATATCTGTCACCCATTGAATCAGCTGTTGTATTGTCGGAGGTGAAAAGCATGCACACATACAGTGGGAGAACAAGTATTTGATACACTGCCGATTTTGCAGGTTTTCCTACTTACAAAGCATGTAGAGGTCTGTAATTTTTATCATAGGTACACTTCAACTGTGAAAAACGGAATCAAAAATCCAGAAAATCACATTGTATGATTTTTAAGTAATTCATTTACATTTCATTGCATGACATAAGTAAGTATTTGATCACCTACCATTTGAAATCCGTCTCTCACAGACCTGTTAGTTTTTCTTTAAGAAGCCCTCCTGTTCTCCACTCATTATCTGTATTAACTGCACCTGTTTGAACTCGTTACCTGTATAAAAGACACCTCTCCACACATTCAATCAAACAGACTCCAACCTCTCCACAATGGCCAAGACCAGAGAGCTGTGCAAGGACATCAGGGATAAAATTGTAGACCTGCACAAGGCTGGGATGGGCTACAGGACAATAGGCAAGCAGCTTGGTGAGAAGGCGACAACCGTTTGTGCAATTATTAGAAAATGGAAGAAGTTCAAGATGACGGTCAATCACCCTCGGTCTGGGGCTCCATGCAAGAGCTCACCTCGTGGGGCATCAATGATCACAAGGAAGGTGAGGGATCAGCCCAGAACTACACTGCAGGACCTGGAAAATGACCTGAAGAGAGCTGGGACTACAGTCTCAAAGGAAACCATTAGTAACACACTACGCCGTCATGGATTAAAATCCTGCAGCACACACAAGGTCCCCCTGCTCAAGCCAGCGCATGTCCAGGCCCATCTGAAGTTTGCCAATGGCCATCTGGATGATCCAGAGGAGGAATGGGAGAAGGTCATGTGGTCTGAAGAGACAAAAATATAGCTTTTTGGTCTAAACTCTGCTTGCCGTGTTTGGAGGAAGAAGGATAAGTACAACCCCAAGAACATCATCCCAACCGTGAAGCATGAAGGTGGAATCATTATTCTTTGGGATGCTTTTCTGCAAAGGGGACAGGACGACTGCATCATATTGATGGGAAGGATGGATGGGGCCATGTATCGCGAGATCTTGATCAACAACCTCCTTCGCTCAGTAAGAGCATTGAAGATGTGTCGTGGCTGGGTCTTCCAGCATGACAACGACCCGAAACACACAGCGAGGGCAACTAAGGAGTGGCTCCGTAAGAAGCATCTCAAGGTCCTGGAATGGCCTAGCTAGTCTCCAGACCTGAACCCAATAGAAAATCTTTGGAGGGAGCTGAAAGTCCGTATTGCCCAGCGACAGCCCCGAAACCTGAAGGCTTTGGAGAAGGTCTGTATGGAGGAGTGGGCCAAAATCCCTGCTGCAGTGTGTGCAAACCTGGTCAAGAACTACAGGAAACGTATGATCTCTGTAATTGCAAACAAAGGTTTCTGTACCAATTATTAAGTTCTGCTTTTCTGATGTATCAAATAATTATGTCATGCAATAAAATGAAAATTAATTACTTAAAAATCATACGTGATTTTCTGAATTTTTCTTTTAGATTCCGTCTCTCACAGTTGAAGTGTACATATGATAAAAATTACAGACCTCTACATGCTTTCTAAATAGGAAAACCTGCAAAATCGGCATTGTATCAAATAGTTGTTCTCCCCACTGTATTTAAACGATATGCTACTTATTCTTTTATCTTTTAAAATCACTTTTTTGGAATGCACTCCTGTAAACGTAATATGCCTGATGACGTGTGAGTGGAGGAGCTTTTTATTTTAATACAAGTGCTTTTTGTCCAAGTTCACTCTCCTCGCTGCCTCTTCTCGATTACCTTTGACCTTTTCAAATGGACGCGAGGAAGGATGGAGGAGAGAGGAAGCAGGAGTTGAGAAAATCTAATTGAGAGAAAGCCAGAGATTAAAACCAATTTGATGTCAGAGGGACATTGCATTTCCCAGTACGGCAGCCGCTTGCTAGACACCGCAGCTCTAGGCAGGTCTATAATTATCAATTGCCAATTTGGCTTCTCAATCCATTCACAGACCTAATTAGACATTGGACATGTAGTCTGGAGATGGATACTCAGAACAGTATTTCTGCTAGACAGTACATATAGGCTGTATTAAAGTGGCTCAGAAGAGTGCTGATCAAGGATCTGCTTTGCCTTTTATATCTTAATCCATACGGTTATATGGACCAGTGGGATCAGCGCTCCAACGCTGACATTCTTTATGAATATGGACCATGGTGGAAAGCTGTTGTGATGTTGTGAGTGCAGTCTGAAACTGGATCTGTATCTTGGGGAGCCCATGGGAACAAAAATCTCCCAACAGATGGGGCTTATTTTGTACGAGTCTTTTCAAACTGCAATGTATAGTATTCAAGGTCTGTTGAGCTAAGAACTCTGAATGATAGCAGTACCATGGAACACGGGTGAGGATGGTTCATGTGCTTGGATAGGGAGTGGGGTCTGCACACTTGGGTTCATGCAAGTTTACGATTTCTTTAAATTTGATATTTTTTCCATTGGTAAATTTTGTCCTAAAAGTTGAGGCCAAGTAGTGGTTGTGGAACATGTCTTGTTACAAAAGAAGACTGTGAGAAAAGGGGCATTTGAATACCACACACAACTGACCGTGCTGTTTCGTGTGTTTTGCCAGCAAAGGGAGAGAAAAAAAGAAAGTCTGTCCGGGGCCGAGGGAGGGAGTCTGTTTAATATTATAAACTAGTGGAACTCGGCGGGTTTATGCAGTAGCATCTGGCGTCACAGCGGACGTCTGCCAGGCCGTACATTAGATCAGAATAATTGGCTGGGACAGCTATCGGAGACGGACAAATGAGAACCTCCCCCTGGTTGACCTCATGGCCCGAAAGGGTTGGATGGAACAACGCTGCACAGTATATTGATATGTGGTGATACAAGCCCTCCAGGGTGTGGTGACCCATAGAAATGTAGAGAAACCAGAGAGACTGTTGAAAGGCATTTAGGGTTTGTGTAATGTTTGGAATGGTTTCGGTCATCAATGGATTTGAAGTACACAATATACAAAAATCAAACCATTCCTTAGGTGTTTTTGGAAAGACATTAACGCAATATGCCTTGCAGACAACCTGGCATCCAAACCTTTGGCACTGTACGATGGGTAGAGCAGGTTGGTTGCTGACGTTGCCGAGATGGCCCACCCCAGACTATGCTACATTCTCCAATCTTGACAGAGGAGTCATGGATTTATTCATCGCGCATGCGGGACAGCGTGCATTTACACACTAAATAGAATTACATAACTCTACAGCATGCATGCACACACACAAACAATTATCTTCAGCATGTCCTAACATCAGGGAGATCCTCTCACTCTGCTTGTAAGCACAACCCATTCCAGATTGTCCTCTCTGCGCAGATAATTGGTGAATAATTCTAAACCATATAAACATAATTTTTCAGTGAACCTGATGTCTATCAAATAGATTAAATTAACTGCGGTGTATCGCAGTTTAAACTATATTGAATTGTATAGATTTTTTTTATTGCCATGGGGCAGAGCAAAAAAATTGCCATTTTATAGCTGATCTCATTTTATACATTTTGCCATCATAAAATGTGGCTGTTTAGAGCCAATTTTCCTGTAATTCTAAACATTTTGTCATGAGCCTGAGAGAACATTTTGCAGTTTGAAGCTAATTTCCTGTAATAAAAAATATAATTAATCGTGGCTTCTGATGTTCATATGCTATTGGTGGGCCTGACCTGCGGGGCAACCCCAACTCCCCCAAAAATTATAAATATAATTACATTTCAATTACATTTTGTTGCCATGAGGCAGAGAAGCATTTGTAGTTTTATAGCTAATCAAATGCTATTCTACACATTTTGCCACGAGGCTGAGAGAAAAAGCTTGTGGGGCTGTGGGGGTCTGTGCTACGCCAGTGAAGAACTGTACTACTAGTTATATTTCAACAGTAAGGCCTGGATTCAATCAGATCGAGTGTTAACCGGCATTGGCTGACATCCGCATAGCAGATGTTTTGGCAGTGTTGGAGGTATGAGCTGACAGAATCGGTGAGCGGCTACTCATGTCACAAACCACTCCCTTTATTATCCCTACTGCGTTAGAAATTCAAGATGGTGCTAGAATGTGTAGGCTCTATCCATGTCAGAAATTGACAAAGTAGTCAATTGTTTATTAGACAAAAATCCCTCCTGCCTGTGATGTTCTGATTTGGTTGAGGGCTGCTCAGCTAAATGTGTCTCTGTCATCAATCAGTTGGTTAATGTTCTTAACGTTTCTCATTCCCCTCCTTTACACAGCAATTATTTTTTAACGGTCTTGCCTTTTCTATTTATTTAATGAATGCAGGGAGAAGTTATATCTAATTGTTTTGTTATAGAGTGGCAATAAAATATGCACATTGGAAATCCAATCAGCCATTACCTTAGCCATTCCTTGATTAAACAACAACTGTGAATGTAATTGTTTGATTATTTTCCGACCTCATAAATTGAGAGACATGAGTAGAGTTCCTAGATTACTGGTGCATATAACAGCTATTTACACTGATATCTGACAGTGGTGGGTTTTTCACATTGACAGTACCCACTGTTGATGAAATGCACAGTCAGAAAAGTAATTTCACTGTTTTACATCCTATTATACTTTGTCCATGAAGTGTATAAGGTGTCACAACAGGCATACTTAAAAAGGTGCTATCTAGAACCTAAAATGGTCCTTTGGCTGTCCGAATAGGAGACCCTTTGGGGGAAAAAACAGTTTTGGTTCCAAGTAGAACTGTTTTGTGTTCCATGTAGGACCATTTCCACTTAGGGTTCTACATGGAACTCAAAAGGGTTTTTACTTGAAACCAAAAAGGGTTCTCCTATGGGGACAGCTAAAGAATCCTTTTGGAACCCTTTTTTTCTAAGAGCGTAGGCATGTATGTAGAAGGATCTATTACCATAATCCTATTCTGTTAGATGACTGATATGCAACCAAATGCAATTTCCTCAGTCAAAATTCCCTGATAATACTAATTTATACCATTACAATAACAATGAGAAACAGACACAATGCTTTATCTTGACACCAACTGAAAGTCCTTAAATTGCAGAGGACTATGTCAAAATACAAGTACCCATCTCCAGTAACACATTGACTGATTTATTTCTACTGACAGATAAATACTACAAAATAGATCATAAAAGGTCATGTTAAATAACTTTGGTATGCAGAGAAGAGAACACACCCACATTTGACATGGTGTGGACATAGAAATTAAAATATTTGAAGATGGACACTCAACAACTGTACAAATGACAGAGAAACGACCATTTCAGCATACAAAAAAGCATTCTGGACAATAACTTCCCTTTCATTGAACAAATAAATATTGAGTATCCATTCTGTTCCACGCACTAGTTGGGGTTATATGAAGTTATAAAGCAAGCAAATTTTTACACCTTTGCTACGACGGTATGTACGTTGAAATGCAACAAAACTGTACCCACTTGGTTTAAGTGTGCAACTTTATCTCCTCAATGAATACAAGTATCTTTGGTAGAAAAATACAACAGTACAGGAAAAACCATGAAAATGAAATACTTACACATAATATATTTTGTATCAGTAAGACAGTCAACATTACCATTATGTCACTCCAAAGATCTAATAGATGGGAAAACAGAGGGGAGTGGGGAATCGCTGATAAAAAGGACCATTATTTTCCTGTTTTATAAGGACTAATAAAGTACCAGAGGGATTGGCCTGAAGGAAGCTCATTTCTGTACAGAAAAGTACTTGAAGAAGGAGCCCATTTTCCGAGATACTCTCTGACCACGTGTGTTGAATTTCAACAAGACCCCTTAAAGGCACACAAAAGAATGACGCTAAACCGGCGCTGCCAAAGATGTCCCTTAGCACCAGTTCCGATCTCTGAGAAGCAAAGGGAGAGAGAGCCTTCAGAGTGAACAATGAATAAGATAGGTCTATCATTCCTGTCTCTACAATGCACTCAGTCCGCTACAGGTCCTCCACAGCGTCAAGATCCATCCACAAATGATTTAGTTCCAGTCAGTTTGTATTCTCGTCCAATTAGCAAGATGAGAAAGGACAAGCAAAGCAATCCCATTTTCTCCTCACTCTCAATGGAGATGGTTAGGGTTTGCCTGGGAGATGCTGGAAGACGAGTGCAGTTTCGAGTGTCTCCTGGGATGCCGGTGGCACCGGTACACAGGTTTGAGATCAGTCCCAGTCGTCTTTGCAAACACAGTCGCACTCCTCGTGGTGTTCCAAGGGCACATCGGTCATGGATTTCTGCAAGCCTCGGCCCCCGCTTCGGTGCTTCAGCAGGAGAACCTACAGAGAGTGGCAAGCCAGAGCTCAGATTGAGAGTTTGGAACAGGCACTGCACCAAAACAACTTCAAACACATTGATACGTGTGTGTGTGTGTGTGTGTGTGTATGTATATATATATATTATATTCACAGCTGTGATGGAAACAGGTAGTCTCTGTACAATTTCTATAAATGCCGACAGATCATTTGTTCTTTTGACATGGTGGAATCTTTTTGTGTCCGTAAAATGTTTTATGCGGGAAATGGTGGTGGAAACACCTTTATGAGCCAAAAAGGGATATAAAGACCATCATATCGACGTAAACTTGGAGTCACGCGATGATATGGTGTGTGGTCCTCCCACTACGACTCAGGAAACCATGCAGCTTATTAGGCTACAGATGCAAAACGTTATGATGAACTTTACAGGGTGGTGAAAGTGCACGTAATCTTGATGCTCCTTTCCAATCAATATCGAGAGTATTATTCTGGTAACATGATATGATTGAAGCTTGACAGCAATCTGACTAATAAAATAAAAATCTCTCTCTGTTATCCATAATAATCTCAATGTAGATGAGCCTACCCGCATAGTATCTTGCAAGCTGTTGGCTCGTAACGCAATTTAATCTGTAGAGTTGAAAACGCGATGGAAACACATTGAA
Organism: Oncorhynchus masou masou; assembly: GCF_036934945.1. Taxonomy (NCBI): domain Eukaryota; kingdom Metazoa; phylum Chordata; class Actinopteri; order Salmoniformes; family Salmonidae; genus Oncorhynchus; species Oncorhynchus masou. Next base: position 39,119,258 of record NC_088220.1, read on the forward strand.
CTTTATATTTTTATTTGGTACATGAAAGCTTAAGTGAAAAAGTACATTGTGTGCACTACGTCGTCACCCACTGATTTTTATCCGCAACAAGTCTGTTTGGTGGAATCACACCAATATTTTCTTTGTGGATTTTTGAATATACACATAAATAACCAAATGTCATTTTGTTGTGATACATTATCTTGCATTTATTATGCTGATCTTTCTGAAAAAGAATTAACTTCAAGTTTAAGTAGCACATTATGACCCTTGTCTAGAGCTGCAAAGTTAACTTCTAATAACTTTCCCAAAATTCCCAGGTTTTCCAGAAATCCTGGATTTCCAGGTCATTCCCTTCTGATTCCAGGGTTATTAAAATCTCAGAAAATTGGGAAAGTTGCCACACTTTTACCTCGTGGTACTTCTTGACGACCCGGGTAGGCACACACTGGCAGTCGGAGCAGCGATGCGAGCAGCAGGCACAGTTGCCCCCGCAGCGCTTCACCAGGAGGCAGCTGGGCCAGAAGATGGCGTCCGTCCTCTTGAGCTCCTCGCGCAGGGAGATGGAGAAGTTGCGCGGCGTGCAACTGTACAGTCTCACCTCTTCTCTCAACAGGTTGAGATCCACTCCTGTTCAAGAAATAGATTAAACCTCACCACGTCAACCTAAACGGATTAGATACCTTTTACTATATTCCAAAAAGGGGCATCAATTTCTAAAACAGGTTCAATTGCCAAGATATCATTTCAAGATAAAACTGTCTGTGAAAGGTTATGCTCAACTGCAGCTGTATATCTGTTTTTCCCTCCATCTCAACATGACAGACCTTTCTTCCACTGCAATTCCTATCACTAGAACCCCTGTTGTTAGCTGTTTGAGAAGTGGCAGTCGCTGTACCTCTGGATTTCTTGTTGTGGAGGAATGACTTCCCCAGGATCTGCCACGTAGGCTTGTATAGGTCTTCCATGTCAAGCTGCCATCTCTCAGGCTCCAGGTACTTCATGACCTCCTCCACGGTACCGAGGCCAGCCACGGCCTCAGACAACGCATCTGCGCTCTGCAGAGATGGAGTTACCTCGGGCTTCGACACACACATAAGAAAACCGACACAAAGGAAAATGGGGAAAAAGTTTCATAGACTTCAGGCACAGTGGTCTAAACTGAATTAAACATAATTTAATGGCCACTTTTAGAGAGAGGTTTAAACTGAGTTACAGTTATTACCAGCAAAATCCCCATACAAAGTAACTTAAGCTCTACATAATGAGTGATTGTGCTACAGTGCATTACAAAACCGAACATCAAAGCTCCATTTGTTTTGGCATCACTGTAGATTCCACTTCTCTCAGCTACATTTTCATCCTGACATAACTACAGCAGCAACAAGGCTCAAGTTAAGACTCATCAGTTCCATTTGTTTTCCCTGACTGATATCTCCACCTAAGACACAGAGCGGTGCAGTAGATTGATGCCTGGGGTATTGGTATCCCCACATGAGACTAATCCACCAGATACCTTTCTGGTCTGTGATACTCTGGCTTATTACACCCAATTCTCTATATAGTGCACTACTTTTGACTAAGGTCCATTGCCTGTGTTGAAAAGTAGTGCACCATCTCTGCTCATTCTGTCTGACATGTCAGCTTGCGTGTAGCTTTACGTGGCAATACAGACCCAATCCTGTGTGACTGACAAGTTGAATGCATCACTGTGACACCAGCAAGCGAGCACTGCTAATATGGACACTAAAAAGCAGCACTAAAACCTTTACTTTATTTTGTACATTGATTACTAGTGGAATCCAACTCCCTATATTATCACAGTGAAGGCCTATCAAAAGCTTTGACAAAAATCCTATGTAAAATGTCTAATGCCTAGATGACAAACAATCAAACAATCAAGAAATCTTGACAGGAGTCATAATAGAGGAAAAAGAGAGATTTGATGGGGGGGGGACAGTTTTCATCTCAGACAGACTAAAGGGATACAGAACGAATCAGGGAAAAGGAGTCGCCACAGGATTGGCAATGTCACATTGAATAATGGAAGCGATACGGGAACGTCTGTTCTGATTCACTGACAATGTAATACCATGTAATACACTCTGAAATTACCGTCAGCACTTCTTCAACATTTGGCTCCCTTTGGTGCTGCCACTGCATGATAAGATTAGAGAGGAAGGCTAGAGTTTAGCAACATGGCTGAGGCAGAGGTTGGAAAATGTAGTTTATGCAAATGTATTTATGCCAAGTGGTTTAGTGATCTGTTGATGTTTGTGGTGCCTTGTCTGAACAACTTCACATTGAATAAAAAAAACATGGAGACTTACTGTGAATGGCAGTTCTTTGAAAAGTGGGCAAAGTCAAATGTGACAGGAATTGTCATCCAAATGCACTGGTCATGCGGTTTGATTAAAAAGACAATATTTATCATAAATACCAAAAAAGAACATCAAGAGCATGAAATAATTGTCTCTGGAGATCAACGAAAGGCAAAACATCTTGCCATTGCCTTTCTATGAGAAAAGTAGAGATTTTTGCTTCATAGCAAAAGCACGCAATGTGAATCCTGTTACTGTTGCCTGGTCTTGGCAGTGGATACCAGTGTAGAATGGGAACCATTAACAGCTTGTGAATGCAGACGGTGCTACACTCCTCCAATTAACGGCACTCTGTAGGCACGGCGTCAGAAGTGGCAGCCAAGCGCTCCTTAAAGAGACAGATGAAATGTGAAGTTTTGTGAAGATGATGAGAGCCCTGACTAAAAGGCATAACTTTGGACTAGCATGACTTCTCTGAAATTGTTCAACTGTGGTATCACGAGTACGGTCGTTCTGTAGTCTTAGTTTTTCCTCCAAATTGTTCAGTTGTAGCAGAAGCGATCATCCATTATGGGATGGTAGATATGGAAGCGCAGAGGGTTATTTCCCAAATACCAATGTGGTGAAAATTGTCATTGGTGGAACAATACCAACGTTGACTTAAATGTGAAAGTCTGAAGACCTTTGAGTGATTGTGTTTGTAATTGAATGTTTCCTTATACTTGTAACTAACAGCACCACCACACAATACAATTGTATTTGTAATAAAAAGGAAAGACAGACAAAACCACCAATATAAAATGCGACTGAACTGAGTCAGATTACCTGTATTTAGCCAATTATTTGCACTGCTATCAAAATGTGCAAGTCATCAACTCGGCTCACTTTGACATAACTAAGCTATGACATCTCCTTGCATAGCAACCCTGCAAATATTTTTGCCTTATAACTGCAGTTAACATGTTCACATTCTAACTTTTTTATTTTTTATTGTGGTGCCTGATACTAAGTATTTCATCTTAGCCACAACTTCATCGGCTAAGAATTAGCCCAGCACAGAATAGCGTCTATTGTATTCTGCAGCCATAGCTAAAAGGTGTTTAAAATTGGTTGCAAGCTGTGTCAATCTTTTATAAGGAAAATAGCTTAGCAGGCAGACAAGGGGCTTAGACCACAACTCCTGCCAGAAATGACAGAGTGGACCGTGTGTGTGTGTGTGTGTGTAGAGTGAGGAGTGGTAGAGCAGAACTAGACATCTGAGGCATGTGCAGAGGTGAATGGACACAGTGTACAAAACATTAAGAACTCCTTCCTAATATTGACTGGCACGCCTAGAACTGCCTCAATTCATTGGGGCATGGACTCGACAAGGTGTCAAAAAGCGTTTCAAAGGGATGCCGGCCCATGTTGGCTCCAATGTTTCCCACAGTCTTGTCAAGTTGGCTGGATGTCCTTCGGGTGGTGGACCATTCTTGATACACACGGGACACTGTTAACCGTGAAAAACCCATCAGCATTGCAGTTCTTGACACAAACCGGTGCGCCTGGCACCTACTAACATCCCATGTTCAAAGGCTGTTAAATATTTTGTCGTGCCCATTCACGCATACACAATCCATGCCTCAATTGTTGCAAGGCTTAAACATCCTTTGTTAACCTGTCTCCTCCCCTTGATCGACCCTGATTTAACAGGTGACATCAATAAGGCATCATATCTTTCACCTGGTCAGTCTGTCATGGAAATAGCAGGTGTTCTTAATGTTTTGTACACTCAGTGTATGTATATACACATTAACTATGCCAGGGGGCAATGAATAATGTCTGACAGGAACGTCTAAATCCAGGAAAACATATAAAAAAAGTGTTGAACCTCAATCCCATTGTGTAAGCCATTGTCACTTTCTTGCAGGGTTGCATATTGTGGAGGAATGTGATCAGCTCCACTGCTGGGAAATATGACACAAATATTGCATAAATAAGTAGATACATTGTTACAGAATACTACACAAACAGTGAGCTCCAAAAGTATTGGGACAATGACGCATTTTTTTGTTGTTGTTGTTGTTTTGTAGTCAAGCGATTTGAATTTAAACTGATACAATGACTATGAGGTAAACATTTTCTACAACTTGATTCGAGTCCACCTGTGGTAAATTCAATTGATTTGAAATTATTTGGAAAGGCACACCTGTCAATATAAGGTCCCACAGTTGACAGTGCATGTCAGAGCAAAAACCAAGTCGAAGGAATTGTCCATAGAGCTCTGAGACAGGATTGTCTCAAGGCACAGAGATGGGTAAGGGTACCAAAAAAAACACATTGAAGGTCCCCAAGAACAGTGGTCTCCATCATTCTTAAATGGAAGAAGTTTGGAACCACCAAGACTTCCTAGAGATGGCTGCCCAGCCAAACTGAGCAAATGGGTGAGAAGGGTTTTGGTCAGTGAGGTGACCAAGAACCCGATGGTAGACATCTCTAGGAAGAGTCTTGGTGGTGGAGATTGAAGTCTTTCGCCAGAATGCTAAGAATCACATCTGGGGGAAACCTGGCACCATCCCTACGGTGAAGCATGGGTGGCAGCATCATGCTGTGGGGATGTGTTTCAGTATCAGGGACTGGGAGACTATGAAAACCTGTTCCAGAGTACTCAGGTTCACCTTCCAAAAGGACAAGAACCCTAAGCACACAGCCAAGACAATGCAGGAATGGCCCAGCCAGAGCCTGGACTTGAACAGCTCTGGAGAGACCTGAACAGAATAGCTATGCAGTGACACTCCCCATCCAAGCTGACAGAGCTTGGGAGGATCTGAAGAGAAGAGTGGGAGAAACTCCCCAAATACAGGTGTGCCAAGCTTGTAGCATCATATCCAAGAAGACTTGAGGCTGTGCTTCAACAAAGTATGGAGTCTGAATACTTATTTTTAATACATTTGCAAAAATCTCCAAAAACATGTATTTGCTTTGTCATTATCAAGTATTGTGTCTCGACCGAGGATGGGGAAAAAAACATTAAATCCATTTCAGAAAACAGCTGTAACGTAACAAATTGTGGAAAAAGTCAAGGGGTCTGAATACCAACGCACTGTATGTTTATTAAAGTAGTCAAAAGTTTAGTATTATGTTCCATATTTCAAGCACACAATGATTACATCAAGCTTGTGACTCACCAAACGCTTCTAACACGTTTATAGTTTGTTTTGGTTGCATTTCAAATTATTTTGTGCCCAATTGAAATCATGTATTGCTTAATTTTGGAGTCACTTTTAATGCAAACAAGAATATAATATGTTTCTTAACACTCCTACTTGATTACTGATAGTCCTGAATGAATCGTGAATAATGATGAGTGAGAAAGTTACTGACAAACAAATATCATTCCCCCATCTAAAAAAGCTAGCCTCCCCTGTTATTGTAATTATGAGAGGTTGGCATGTCTTGGAGGTATGATATTTGGGTGTCTAACTTTCTCACTCATTATTATTCACGAATCATTCAGGACTATCCGTAATCATGATACCACCCGCATAAATGTAGAAGTCTTTGGAAACATTCTATTCTTACTACATTTAAAATAAGGGTGACTGTAAATGACAAACTAATCTGAAACAACCAAAACAAGCAAAGGCAACTGTTAAGCATGTTTCCTCACTGTCATCTACACTGATTGAATTGGATTAAACAAGTGACATCAATAAGGGATCACAGCTTTCACCTGGAGTCACCTGGTCAGTCTGTCATGGAATGGTGTTCTTAATGTTTTGTACACTCAGTGTAATCTCACACACACACACACACACACATTCAAAAGTTAGAAGAGGTGACTTCGGGATGCTCGCCTTCTTGGCAGAGTTGCAAAGAAAAAGCCATCTCATAAAAAGCCAATAAAAATAAAAGATTAAGATGGGCAAAAGAACACAGACACTAAACAGAGGAACTCTGCCTAGAAGGCCAGCCTCCTCACTGTTGACGCTTAGAGCCAGTATGCGCTGTTCTGTGAAGGAAGTAGTACACAGCGTTGTATGAGATTTCTGGCATGGAATAGCCTTCATTTCTCAGAACAAGAACAGATGGATGAGTTTCAGAAGTAAGCCTGTATTCGAAACCACAAATGTTGATGCTCCAGATACTCAACTAGTCTAAAGAAGGACAGTTGTATGCTGTGCTAACATAATTGCAAAAGGGTTTTCTAATGATCAATTAGCCTTTTAAAATGATAAACTTGGAAGAGCTCACAACGTGCCATTGGAACACAGTGATGATTGCTGATAATGGGCCTCTGTATGCCTATGTAGATAATCCATTATTCTTTTTTTATCTTCCATTTCCAGCTACAATGGTCATTTACAACCTTAACAATGTCCACACTGCATTTCTGATCAATTTGATGATATTTTAAAAGACAAAAAAATCTGCCTTTCTATCAAAAACAAGGACATTTCTAAGTGACACCAGTTGAAGTCAGAAGTTTACATACACTTCGGTTGGAGTCATTAAAACGTATTTTTCAACCAATCCACAACGTTCTTGTTAACAAACTTTAGTTTTAGCAAGGCGGTTAGGACATCTACTTTGTGCATGACATGTAATTTTTCCAACAATTGTTTACAGACAGATTATTTCACTTATAATTCACTGTATCACAATTCCAGTGGGTCAGAAGTTTACATACACTTAGTCGACTGTGCCTTCAAACAGCTTGGACAATTCCAGAAAATGATGTCATGGCTTTAGAAGCTTCTGCTAGGCTAATTGAGTCAATTGGAGGTGTACCTGTGGATGTATTTCAAGGCCTACCTTCAAACTCAGTGCCTCTTTGCTTGACATCATGGGAAAATCAAAAGAAATCAGCCAAGAACACAAAAAAAATTGTAGACCTCCACAAGTTTGGTTCATCCTTGGGAGCAATTTCCAAATTACTTAAGGCACCACGTTCATCTATACAAACAATAGTACGCAAGGATAAACACCATGGGACCACGCAGCAGTCATACCGCTTGGGAAGGAGATGCATTCTGTCTCCTAGAGATGAACGTACTTTGGTGCGAAAAGTGCAAATCAGTCTGAGAACAACAGCAAAGGACCTTGTGAAGCTGCTGGAGGAAACAGGTACAAAAGTATCTATATCCACAGTAAAACGAGTCCTATATCGACATTCCCAGAAAGGCCGCTCAGCAAACAAGAAGCCACTGCTTCAAAACAGACATACTACGGTTTGCAACTGCACATGGGGACAAAGATCCATTTTTGGAGAAAAGTCCTCTGGTCGGATGAAACAAAAATAGACCTGTTTGGCCATATTGATCATCGTTATGTTCGGAGGAAAACAGGGGAGGTTTGCAAGCCGAAGAACACCACCCCAACTGTGAAGCACGGGGGTGGCAGCATCATGTTGTGGGGGTGCTTTGCTGCAGGAGGGACTGGTGCACTTCACAAAATAGATGGCTTCATGAGAAAGGAACATTCTGTGGATATATTGAGGCAACATCTCAAGACATAAGTCAGGAAGTTAAAACTTGGTCTCAAATGGGTCTTCCAAATGAATAATGAGCCTAAACATACTTCCAAAGTAGTGGCAAAATGGCTTAAGGACAAAGTAAAGCACCCCCACACCTCCTCCTACATGCTTCAAGGTGGGAACCACACAAGCAGAAATCATCCGATCACCTACTCATCCGTTCTCCACCAACGCCGGTTGGACCAAAAATCTCAAATCTAGACTCATCAGACCAAAGGACAGATTTCCACCGATCTAATGCAAATTGCTTGTGTTTCTTGGCCCAAGCAAGTCTCTTCTTATTGGTGTCCTTTAGTAGTGGTTTCTTTGCAGCAATTCAACCATGAATGTCTGATTCACGTCTCCTCCTCTGAACAGTTGCTGTTGAGATGTGTCTGTTACTTCAACACTTAACCATTTATTTGGGCTGCAATCTGAGGTGCAGTGAACTCTAACAAACGTATCCTTTGCAGCAGAGATAGCTCTGGGTCTTCCTTTCCTGTGGTCGTCCTCATGAGAGCCAATTTCATCATAGCACTTGATGGTTTTTGTGACTGCACTTGAAGAAACTTTCAAAGTTCATGAAAAAGTCCGCATTGACTGACCTTCATGTCTTAAAGTAATGATGGACTGTCAAAATCAAATCAATTTATATAGTCCTTCTTACATCAGCTAATCTATCAAAGTGCTGTACAGAAACCCAGCCTAAAACCCCAAACAGCAAGCAATGAAGGTGTAGAAGCACGGTGGCTAGGAAAAACTCCCTAGAAAGGCCAAAACCTAGGAAGAAACCTAGAGGAACCTATGATGGGTGGCCAGTCCTCTTCTGGCTGTGCCGGGTGGAGATTATAACAGAACATGGCCAAGATGTTCATAAATGACCAGCATGGTCAAATAATGGCTCACAAAATAATGGCTGTCATTTCTCTTTGCGTAATTGAGCTGCTCTTGCCATAATATGGACGTGGTCTTTTACCAAAAAGGGCTATATTCTGTATACCACCCCTACCTTGGCACAACACAACTGATTGGCTCAAACGCATTAAGAAGGAAAGATATTCAACAAATTAACTTTTAACCAGGCACACCTGTTAATTTAAATGCATTCCAGGTGTCTACCTCATGAAGCTGGTTGAGAGAATGCCAAGAGTGTGCAATGCTGTCATTAAGGCAGAGGGTGGCTACTTTGAAGAATCTCAAATCTAAAATATATTTGGATTTGGTTTAACACTTTTTTGGTTACTACATGATTCCATCTGTTTTATTTCATAGTTGATGTTTTCACTATTACTCTACAATGTAGAAAATATGAAAAATAAAGAAAACCTTTTGACTGGTACTTTATATTTAAAATAGTATTATGTTTCTCCACAATAAGTGTCAAGGCACAATGGACCTCAGTCCCATAAAGAACGAAGGTCAACTTACTGGAGGTATCGTGTGACAAATGGGTCACCGTGACGCTGACATTTAGGGAGACAATGGCATTTCAGTTTTCTTTTTTCGCTCCCATTCAGAGAAACAAATTTTTTCTCGAGCCACGCTGTGTTTTAACAACCTCTTCGCCTGGACCTTTTTAGCGTTTCCAAAATCTCTTCCCACGAATTACAATAAATCTCTTCCTAAGAATATCCCCTTTCCTTGGAAGTGGTAAAGAGGAATTATTGCTTGTTTAAATATAAACAAGTGCTGCCGCCATGACCTGAGGTTCCAGTAGCGTTGGTTAACCACAGAGGAACAGAGTGCTGCTGTTCATTGGGGCCTTCCAGTGCCCGAGGAATGCTCAGAGAGAAGCCAGGCCGAAGTGAGGCCAAAGCTAACCTTTCCTCTCGTGATTTCCACCAATAAACACTCTTGCTGGCCATTAATTGTCTGCCCCAAGTCGAAACATGAATGACATGCCACCTTGTTCTTCCTCTCGTTTATGCATGGATGGACAGAGGCAGTATTTAGGGATGTATGCAATTATAAATGCATGATCAATAGACCGGTAACAAAAAGTGTCTGGAAATGTATTGGAGGGATGTGACACCGTTCTTCCACGAGAGATGCCATAATTTGTTGTTTTGTTGATGGTGGTGGAAAACGCCATCTCAGGCGCCGTTCCAGAATCTCCTATAAGTGTTCAATTGGGTTGAGATCTAGTGACTGAGACAGCCATGACAAATGCTTCATATTGCCCTTTGGATGGCAGCATTATCAACCTATGGGTGCCAAAATAAATGGCCAAAATAGAGGCCTGCCCAGCATTTGTATATAACCTTAAGCATGATGGGATGTTAATTCCTCCATAAACTCAGGAACCACAAATGTGTGGAAGGACTTGCTTTCAATGTACTTTGTATCCCTTAATTACTTAAGTGTTTTCATCATTTTGGCAGTTACCTGTACATATGGAGCTATAAAATCTGCGCTGCGGAGAATGAGGACAGAAACACAGAATCCAGACTTTAAAATGGAATTCAACAATATTCTAAAATGTATTGAACTTAGTAGGAAATCACTAAATCACCTAAATGTATTGAACTTGGGAGAAAATGCAGTAATTTGCCATGACATCAACAAAATGCAGCAGTGATTCATAATTTCCTTCAACTGTCTGAAGAGGCAAAGGCACTGTCTGGTGTGTCCGTTTTTCTACCAGTACCGTTTCCAAAAGCCTTCTCAATTTTGTATTAACTACAAAGTAGTTTTTGCATCAATTTGCATCAATCCAGTGGACATTTGTTTTGCAAACTCTAATCACATGAGCGCTACAGAAATATTGCTAACCAAACAACGGTCTATGGCTGGTGCACAGATCAATTAAAAGGTAACCATACCACAAAATGCATTAGACTTTTCCCAGACCTGAAAAGTAGTCTCCTGGTATGGTTTAAGCACTGTTGTGGACTTAATAATCATCTAAGTGTGACTGACAGAGAAAACCTGAAAAAACAGAAACCTGGAAAAACAAAATGGAGTGTCTAACTAATGAAAAACTAAATAGAATTGATTCAATCCCACTATCGGTTTCCATCCAATTGGCGACAGATTTTCATGCAAATATTCAAAAAATCTGCATGAAGAAAATGTGCATTTTCCCACCAGTGGTGTGTTTCCACCAAACTGACTTGTTGCGGGTAAAAGTCAATGCGCGATGACGTAGCACACAAAAGTTTTCACATGTCGAATAAAAATTGAAATGTTCAATGTGTTTCCATTGCATTTTCCACTCTACCGATAGCTGTCAGAAAAACTGTTGCAAGCATCGATCATCATGTCACCAGAATAAGATCCTCAATATTTATTGGAAAGGAGCCTCAAGCGCATCACCTTGCACCACCCTGTGAAGTTGATCATAATTTATTTAATCTCCAGCCTAATAATGCATGCCATCCCAACGAGTCACATGACTGATATGCCATTTCTCACATATTACATTTCAGACACAAAAAGACACCATACCGAATGCTCAAATGATCGGTCTGCATTTAGAAAATTGTACCCGAAACATCCATTTTGCATCACATTGTGTGATTTTTTTTATATGGCATGATATTACACGAACTGTGGATGGAAGCGTGGTTAGAGTAGTGTAAAGAAGTCAAGTCCCAAGCAATCACCTGAGAAGCCTAAACATTCATGAAGATCAATGATTCCGTCTCGAATATACATGTTTCTGTCAGGTAGTGGATGCATGAGAAAGATTTATATCCTATCCACATGACTTCATTACACAGACAGAATCTCCTATTCTATAGCTTATGATGTACGGTACTACCACAGACTCCAAAATGAAATGTCAAATGGGAAAGAAACAAAATGACAATGCCCCTAAAATGCATCAGTACCATGGAGAAGACAGCAGGCAGCAGAATTGTAGGATCTACAATATATTCCCCTCCATTATAAATAGCACCTCATGATCCAGCCACAACTCTTGATGTGCACCCTATGCCGGAGACTAAGCCAAAACACACCTCCTTCCCCAGAACAGAACAGTTCTACAAGAAAAATATACAACTGTAAATACCACAGAGGAAAAACAAATTTACAAATTGTAGACCTTAGAGGAGAACTCAACATTGCTTTTGGGAACCAATGTTTAAGGAGGCACAAATCCTACAGCAAACTGGATTCTTACTCGGTTATGGATTTAGAGATTTGGAGTGCCTAAAGCATGGTGTTGTATATTGTGTAAGATAATATTTGATAAGATAATCAGTATTTACAAATTTTCACTCCGATTAGGATTGATGCAGAATACAGAAAAGTTTACCTAGCGATTTAGGGTTCAGATCTGAGATCGTTAAAATGATCTGTGATTTGTGAATAAAAACATACTAGAGTAGAAGTACTGTAAGCTGTCCTCATCTTCTCTACCCTCATGACTTTCACATCCATAAATAAAATAGATTCATTCCCCATCTTAGAACTTCTATAGTGCTTGGATGGGATTCTAAGCAATAAAAGTTGATGTTGGTGGGCCAGATTTTAAGGTTGTGGGGTAACTATTCTCTATGGATTGACAGAAGTCATTGCGTACATTATTCTGTAAAAGGGTACCAAAACCTTCAAATCTGTGAGATCCTTATTCTCCGTAAATCTATCTGCTTTATAACTATCTCTCCCATGATATTTGGCTTAGAGATAAAGGAGAAGAACCAAACAAATATCAAGTCCCATCTGGTCTTTCAGACATTGTCTATGGTCAATCTTGCATTGTATGAGTGATGATTATATACACTGACTGTACAAAATATTAGGAAAACCTGCTCATTCCATGACAGACTGAACAGGTGAATCATATAACATTTTATTTGTCACAAGCGCCGAATACAACAGGCTTTAGACCTTACTGTGAAATGCTTACTTACAAGCACTTAACTCTATTTCTTGAACTGCGTTGTTGGTTAAGAAAATATTTACTAAATAAACATAAAAAATCGAATAAAAAGTAACAATAAGATTGTAACAATAACGAGACTATATACAGGGGGTACTGAGTCAATGTGCGGATGTATAGGTTAGTCGAGGTAATTTGTACATGTAGGTAGGGGTAAAGTGAATAGTCTGGGTGGCCATTTGATGAATTGTTCAGCAGTCTTATATCTTGGAGGTAGTAGCTGTTAAGGAGCATTTTGGACCTAGACTTGGTGCTCTGGTACCGCTTGCCATGCGGTAGCAAATATAACAGTCTATGACTTGGGTGACTGGCCTTCCTCTGACACCGCCTAGTATACAGGTCCTGGATGGCAGGAAGCTTGGCCCCAGTGATGTATTGGGCCGTACGCACTACCCTCTGTATTGCCTTACCCTCATGCCAAGCGGTGATGGTGCAGCTGTAGATCTTTTTAAGGATCTGGGGACCCATGCCAAATCTTTTCAGTCTCCTGAGGGGGAAAAGGTGTTGTGCCCTCTTCACGACTGTCTTGGTGTGTTTGGACCATGATAGTTTGTTGGTGATGTGGACACCAAGGAACTTGAAACTCTTGACCCACTCTACTTCAGCCCAGTCTGTTTATGGGAGCCTGTCGGCCCTCCTTTCCTTGTAGTCCACTATCATCTCCTTTGTCTTGCTCACATTGAAGGATAGGTTGTTTCCCTGGCACCACATGGCCAAGTCTCTGACCACCTCCCTATAGGCTCATCGTTGTCGGTGATCAGGCTGTTGTGTCATCAGCAAACTTAATGATGAAGTTTGAGTCATGCATGGCTACGCAGTCGTGCGTGAACAAGGAGTACAGGAGGGGACTAAGCACACACCCATGAGGGGCCCCGGTGTTGAGGATCAGCATTGCAGATGTGTTGTTACCTACCCTCACCACCTGGGGGCGGTCCGTCAGGAAGTTGAAGAGGGAGGTGTTTAGTCCCAGGGACCTGAGCTTAGTGATGAGCTTTGTGGGCACTATGGTGTTGAACGCTGACCTGTAGTCAATGAACAGCATTCTCACATAGGTGTTCCAGGTGGGAAAGCGCAGTGTAGAGTGCAATTAAGATTGTGTCATCTGTGGATCTGTTGGGGTGGTACGTGAATTGGAGTGGGTCTAGGGTTTACGGGATGAAGGTGTGACTACCGACATGAGTGTTACGGGCGGTAGTAATTTAAGTTTTTTTTTTAACCTTTATTTAACTAGACATGTCAGTTAAGAACAGACTCTTATTTTCAATGACGACCTAGGAACAGTGGGTTAACTGCCTGTTCAGGGGCAGAACGACAGATTTACTTTGTCAGCTCGGGGATTTGAACTTTCAACCTTTTGTTCACTAGTCCAACGCTCTAACCACTAGGCTACCCTGCAGCCCCGGGTAGCCTAATTTAGGCAGGTTACCTTCACATCATTGGGCACAGGGACTATGGTGCTCTGCTTGAAACAAGTAGGTATTACAGACTCGGTCAGGGAGAGGTTGAAAATGTCAGCGAAGACACTTGCCAGTTGGTCCAGTACACACCCTGGTAATCCGTCTGATCATGTGGCCTTGTGAATGTTGACTTGTTTAAAAGTCTTGCTCACATCGGCTACCAAGAGTGTGATCACACTGTCGTCCGGAACAGCTGGTGCTCTCATGCATGCTTCAGTGTTGCTTGCCTCGAAGTGAGCATAAAAGGCATTTAGCTCATCTGGTAGGCTCGCGTCACTGGGCAGCTCGCAGCTGGGTTTCCCTTTGTAGTCCATAATAGCTTGCAAGCCCTGCCAAATCTGACAAGCGTCTGAGCCGGTGTAGTAGGATTCAATCTTAGTCCTATATTGACGCTCTGCCTGTTTGATAGTTTGTCTGAGGTCATAGAGGGATTTCATATAAACGTCCGGATTAGTGTCCCGCTCCATGAAAGTGGCAGCTCAAGCCTTTAACTCGGTGTGGATGTTGACTGTAATCCAAGGCTTCTGGTTGGGATATGTACAGTGAGGGAAAAAAGTATTTGATCCCCTGCTGATTTTGTACGTTTGCCCACTGACAAAGAAATGATCAGTCAATAATTTTAATGGTAGTTTTATTTGAACAGTGAGAGACAGAATAACAACAACAAAACTCCAGAAAAACACATGTAAAAATGTTTAGAAATTGATTAGCATTTTAATGAGGGAAATAAGTATTTGACCCCCTCTCAATCAGAAAGATTTCTGGCTCCCAGGTGTCTTTTATATAGGTATCGAGCTGAGATTAGGAGCACACTTAAAAGGAGTGCTCCTAATCTCAGTTTGTTACCTGTGTAAAAGACACCTTCTTGAGCCACCATATTATGGCAAGAGCGGCTCAAATAAGCAAAGAGAAATTACAGTCCATCATTACTTTAAGACATGAATGTCAGTCAATCCGGAATATTTCAAGAACTTTGAAAGTTTCTTCAAGTGCAGTTGCAAGACCCATCAAGCACTATGATGAAACTGGCTCTCATGAGGACCGCCTCAGGAATAGAAGACCCAGAGTTACCTCTACTGCAGAGTATAAGTTCATTAGAGTTACCAGCCTCAGAAATTGCAGCCCAAATAAATGGCAGTAAGTAACAGACACATCTCAACATCAACTGTTCAGAAGAGGAGACGTGAATCAGGCATTCATGGTTGAATTCATGCAAAGAAACCACTTCTAAAAAGGACACCAATAAGAGGAAGAGACTTGCTTGGGCCAAGAAGCACGAGCAATGGACATTAGACCGGTGGAAATCTGTCCTTTGATCTGATGAGTTCAAATGTGTGATTTTTGGTTCCAATTGCCGTGTCTATGTGAGACTCAGAGTAGGTGAACGGATGTTCTCCGCATGTGTGGTTTCCACCGTGAAGCACGGAGGTGGTGGTGTGATGGTATGGAGGTGCTTTGCTTTGATTTATTAAGAATTCCAGGCACACTTAACCAGCATGGCTACCACAGCATTCTTTAGCGATATGCCATCTCTTCTAGTTTGCGCTTAGTGGGACTATGATTTGTTTTTCAATGGGACAATGGCCCAACACACTGTGTAAGGGCTATTTGACGAAGAAGGAGAGTGATGGATTGCTGCATCAGATGACCTGGCCTCCACAATCACCCAACCTCAACCCAATTGAGATGGTTTGGGATGAGTTGGACTGCAGAGTGAAGGAAAAGCAGCCAACAAGTGCTCAGCATATGTGGGAACTCCTTTAAGACTTTAGGAAAAGCATTCCAGGTGAAGCTGGTTTGTAACTACAATGCTGTTGATCCATCCTCAGTTTTCTCCTATCAAAGTAATTTAAAAACTATTTTGGGTTCATGGTGAAATCTCTGAGTGGTTTCCTTCCTCTCCAGCAACTGAGTTAGGAAGGACGCCTGTATCTTTTTAGTGACCGGGTGTATTGATACACCATGCTCAAAGGGATATACAATGTCTGCTTTTTTAGGGGGCTGGACATCTGCCCATCCTCTTGACTCTGCAGGACACACAATACTTGCAGTCTCCCTCAAGTAGTGGCAGAGAGCAACATATTTGTCTCTGCCCATCAACAACTGGACTCGCTCCACAGGAGGATGGTGACAGCTTAAAATCGGTGGAATGGTATCAAATGCATCAATCACATGGTATCCATGTGTTTGCTGCCATTCCATTCACGTCGTTCCAGACATTATTATGAGCCGTCCTCCCCTCAGCATCCTCCACTTGCCTACTCATATAGTATCACTGGACTTGTGGGCTGGTGCGCATGCACAAAGTGAATTGTGTGACATTTGTTTCGTGTTTTTCATTGTTAATTACTTCTATTTGGAGACTTTATTGTGTGGTGTAATACTCTGCAGGTGGCATATGCGATATATACAGTCCTTTTACAAGTATTACTGCTATATTCTGTATCTGTGCATTTGTGCCTTGGTGTATTCAGTCGGCTTGTGTGTATTCATTACCCGTTCCTGTCCCTTACAGAACCATTCTACTAGTTTTCCCACTTTTCATTCCCATGTACATTGCCAAATACCTTTACAAACCATCCCAATGTTCATCTTCTCCTGTGTGTGAATAAAGTTCCTGTGTGTGATAACTCTAGTCTGCTTTATTCCCCTCTAACTGGGGCAGTGTCAAAAACCAGTAATATAAGTAGAGCCGGGTCGCTGTCTTTCAAGAACTGTCAGCTCATCTACCAAAGGGAACAGAGTCAATAAAACCAATTGAAAGAATGTGGTAATTATAAACCAAATCCTGCCTCTTCCGCTGACAAAAAAAAGGTCAAACAGACCAAAAAAATAGCACCGTCGCTGAACTCCTTTTGCCATTAGTGCTCGTCAGCAACAGAAACTATTTGACTGTGCTGCAGGCCATTGCAGATTAATGAAGGGAAGAGCTGTTTGCTAAGAGGCGCACACAACTGCAACATGACAGGTTAAAACAGCAGCCTTCACTTCAGTGTATCTGGGCATTTGCAAGTGAAAGGTGTGGGTATGAAGGGGGCTATATATATATATATATATATAAAATGAGAGAAAGAGTGAGGGGAGGGGGGAGGATGGGGAAAAGGGGGAGAGAGTAAAAAAGAGAAAGAGGAGAGACTAATAAGATGTGAGGCATGGGATATAAACAGACAGTGACAGCGGTATGATCCAAAGTTGTGTGATCTTTCATGAACTAAATTGGGATTACTGCCACACCTCCTGCCAATAGAGCCTGACTGAACCGAGAAAGAAAGGACGGAAGAATCAGCGAAAAAGAGCCACTCTTCCAGCTTTTTAATCCATCTTTTATATCCAGTCGGAGGAGAGGAATAAGACATGGATTGAATCCAACCAGGGTCAGCGGGCCATGCTGTGTCTGAGAGTCTAGACGTCATCTGGGCCGAGCTCAAACTCAATCTCACCCAACACCATTAACACTCCACCACCATCCACCTCTTTTTGAAACCTTGTCTGATTGGATCGACAGCAGTGTGAGAGCGAGACAATCACACAGGTGCCTCAAACAGCAATCCAGGTCACGATTTCTATCACAACAGCACTTAGCTATGAACGCAGGACAAAACAAACACGTCGAGAGAGGTTTATACATACAGAATAGCAGTGGCCGTTACAAAATAGGTTATTATGTGAGGGAGCGTTTGCCGTTTATGTGCTCAGAGGAAAGATGACTTATGGCTTACCATGGGGAGCAGGGAGTAGCGAATGCTAAAGCCAGGCTCGGAGGGGAAGTACTCATCAGATCTGAATCTCACCCGGATCTGACTGCCTTTGGACATGTGGCTGGCGGGTACCTGGGACCCGCACCAGCGGCCCAGGATGGTGTCCTCAGACGGCTCCTCGAGCTCCACAAAATCATACCTGGAAAAAGGCCAAAGAGAAAGAAAGAACGAGAGAGAGAGAAAAAAAAGGAGAGCTTTGGCTCAATGTGTGTAGTCCCATGAATTCACATTGGAGATGAGACAAAGTGGTAATGAAAGCAAGCACTTAATGCATATACAGTACCAATCAAATGTTTAGACACACCTAATCATTAAAAGGGTTCTTCTTTCTACATTGTAGAATAATAGTGACGACATCAAAACTATGAAATAACACATATGGAGTGTAGTATTCAAAGAAGTGTTTAACAAATCCAAATATTTTTATTTTATTTTAAAACCTTCAAAGTAGCCACTCTTTGCATTGATGACAGCTTTGCACACTCTTGACATTCTGTCACCCAGCTTCACCTGGAATTATTTTCCAAGTGTCTTGAAGGAGTTCCCACATATGCTGAGCACTTGTTGGCTACTATTCCTCCACTCTGCAGTCCAACTCATCCCAAACCATCTCACTTGGGTTGAGGTCGGCTGATTGTTGAAGCCAGGTCTTCTGATGCAGCACTCCATCACTCTCATTCTTGGTCAAATAGCAATTACACAGCCTGGAGGTGTTGGGTCATTGTGCTGTTGAAGAAAAAATTGATAATCCCACTGAATGCAAACCAGATGGGATGGCGTACCACTGCAGAATGCGGTGGTAGCCATGCTGGTTAAGTGTGCCTGGAATTGTGCCTTCTCTTTCATGCTTCAAGGCGGGAACCACGCATGCAGAGAGCATCCGTTCACCTACTCTGCATCTCACAAAGACACAGCGGTTAGAACCAAACATCTCAAATTTGGACTCCAGACCAAAGAACACATTTCCACCGGTCTAATGTCCTTTGCTCGTGTTCTTACTGGTGTCCTTTAGTAGTGGTTTCCTTGCAGCAAATCAACCTTGAAGGCCTGATTCACGCAGTCTCCTCTGAACAGTTGATGTTGAGATGTGGCTGTTACTTGAACTCTGTGAAGCATTTATTTGGGCTGCAGTTAATTCTAATGAATTTATACTCTGTAGAAGAGGTAACTCTGGGTCTTCCTTTCCTGTGATGGTCCTCATGAGAGACAGTTTCATCATAGTACTTGATGGGTTTTGCGACTGCACTTGAATAAACTTTAAAAGTTCTTGAAATATTCTGGATTGACTGACCTTCATGTCTTAAAGTAATGATGTGCTGTAATTTCTCTTGGCTTATTTGAGCTGTTCTTGGCATAATATGGACTTGGTCTTTTACCAAATAGGGCATCTGTATATCACCCGTACCTTGACACAACACAACTGATTGGCTCAAATGCAATAGGAAGGAAAGAAATTCCACAAATTCACTTTGAACCTGTTAATTGAAATGCATTCCATGTGACTACCTCATGAAGCTGGTTGAGAGAATACCAAGTGTGTGCAAAGCTGCCATCAAGACAAAGGGTGGCTATGAAGAATCAAAATGTTTCCATATGTGTTATTTCATAGTTTATGTCTTGATAATTATTCTACAATGGAGAAAATAGTAAAAAAAAAAATAAGTAAACCCTTGAATGAGTATGTGTGTCCAAACGTTTGACTGGTACTGTACGTTGCACACCAAACTGGGGATTGGCACATGCATCTATCCTCTGAGAGCATGAATTTAATTGCTGTCTCGATCTAAAGGGGTTTTATGGTTCCTTCACTGAAGCTGGGTGTTTCCTTAGCCATGTAGCACAATGCTATTTCATAAATTGCCAGCGACTGCTTCAAATCAAATCCTATTTGCCACATGCGCCGAATACAAGAGGTGTAGTAGACCTTACAATGAAATGCTGACCTACAGGCCCGTAACAAACAATGCAGTTAAGAAACCCCCCCCCCCCCCAAAAAAAGTAAGAGATTAGAACGACAAATAATTCAAAGAGCAGCAGTAAATAAAAATAGCGGGGCTATATACAGGGCGTATCGGTACAGCGTCAACGTGCAGGTATTTGAGGTAATATGTACATGTAGGTAGAGTTATTTAAGTGACTATGCATAGATAATAACAGAGAGGCAGCAGCGTAGAAGGGGGGGGGGTGAGCAGTTGCCATACCGGGCAGTGATGCAACCCATCAACATGCTTGCCCATGGTGCAGCTGTAGAACCTTTTGAGGATCTGAGGACCCATGCCAAATCTTTTCACTCTCCTGAGGGGGGAATAGGTTTTGTAGTGCTCTCTTCACGACTGTCTTGGTGTTCTTGGACCATGTTAGTTTGTTGGAACTTGAAGATCTCAACCTGCTCCACTACAGACCCGTCGATGAGAATGGGGGCGTGCTCGGTCTGTCTTTTCCTTGAGTCCACAATCATCTCCTTCGTCTTGAACACGCGGAGGGAGAGGATGTTGTCCTTGCACCACACGGTCAGGTCTCTGACCCCCTCCCTATAGGCAGTCTCATCGTTGTCGTTGATCAGGCCTACCACTGTTGTGTCATCAGCAAACTTGATGGTGTTGGAGTCGTGCCTGGCATTGCAGTGATGAGTGAACAGAGAGTAAAGGAAGGGACTGAGCAATCAGTCAAGAGGCCCCTGTGTTGAGGATCAGCGTGGTGGATGTTTGCTACCTACCCTTACCACCTGGGGGTGGCCTGTCAGGAAGTCCAGGATCCAGTTGCAGAGGGAGGTGTTTAGTCCCAGGTTCCTTAGCTTAGTAATGAGCTTTGAGGGCAACATGGTCTTGAACGCTGAGCTGTAGTCAATGAACAGCATTCTTACATAGGTGTTCCTTTTGTCCAGGTGTGAAAGGGAAGTGTGGAGTGCAATAGAGATTGTATCATCTGTAGATCTGTTGGTGTAGTATGCAAATTGGAGTGCGTCTAGGGTTTGAGATAATGGTGTTGATGTGCACCATGATCAGCCATGATCAGCCTTTCAAAGCATTTCATGGCTTCAGACGTGAGTGCTACGGATCAGTAGTCATGTAGGCAGGTTACCTTGGTGTTCTTGGGCACAGGGACTATGGTGGTCTGCTTGAAACATGTTGGTATTACAGACTCAGTCAGGGACAAGTTGAAAATATCAGTGAAGACACTTGCCAGTTAATCAGCGCAGTACACGTCCTGGAAAACTATCTGGCCCTGTGGCCTTGTGAATGTTGACCTGTTTAAAGGTCTTACATCGGCTGCGGAGAGCGTGATCAAACAGTCATCTGGAAAAGCTGGTGTTCTCATGCATGTTTCAATGTTACTTGCCTCGAAGTGAGCATAGAAGTGATTTAGCTCGTCTGGTAGCCTCGTGTCACTTGTCAGCTCTCGGCTGTGCTTCCATTTGTAGTGTGTAATAGTTTGCAAGCCCTGCCACATCCGACAAGTGTTGGGGCCGGTGTGGTACGATTCGATCTTAGTCCTGTATTGCCGCTTCGCCTGTTTGATGGTTCTACGGAGTGCGTAGCGGGATTTCTTATTAGCGTCCGGGTTAGAGTCTCGCTCCTTGAAAGCACTCGCCATGCCCTTTAGCTCAGTGCGAATGTTGCCTGTAATCCATGGCTTCTGGTTGGGGTATGGACATACAGTCACTGTAGGGACTGTAGGGACGACGTCCTCAATGCACATATTGATAAAGCCAGCGAATGTGGTGTACTCCTCCTTCTCGCTTTCATTTTTGGTTGTAAACATTTGCCAAATGGAGGGCAAAGGAGAGCTTTGTACGCATCTCTGTGTGTGGAGTAAAGGTGGTCTAGAATTTTTTCCCCTCTGGTTGCACATTTAACATGCTGATAGAAATTATGTAAAACTCCCTGCATTAAAATCCACGGCTACTAGGAGCGTCACCTCTGGATGAGCGTTTTCCTGTTTGAGACTTTCTTAGATATCATGCACCAGCTGTTGTTTACATATATGCATAGGCTCCCATCCCGTGTCTTACCAGATGTTGCTGTTCTATCCTGTCGATAGAGTCTACAACCCGCCAGCTGTATTTTATTAATGTTGTCGCTCAGCAACAACTCGGTGAAATAAGATATTACAGTTATTAATGTACGATTCAACATTAGCAGGATGGGAAATCTCAGTTTCCTTCTCCAGCGAATGACGGGAATCTGGGACTGGTCAGGTGTCTGTAGTATATCACACTCGTACCGACTCATTGAAGAAAAACGGTCTAATCTGAGGTGAGTAATCGCAGTTCTGATGTCCAGAAGCTATTTTCGGTAGCAGCAACATTTACCTAGAACTAACGCTGCAGATGGCAATACTGGCTGATCTGAAAAGTCAGTCAATCAATCAATAATATAATTATTTTAGCAAAAATGTTTCTTTAATTCTCAATCTGTAGAAGCTAAGAGAATAGAAAGATTCAGTACTTTTGTAAAGCATCACAGCTGTCATGTCTTTGGCTATGCCGGATTAAGTGATATGACATGCTATTCTGTAAAATCCTTTCTCTGTAATTAATATTACCTGATTGAGCTAATCATGTAAATGCAATTAACTAGAAAGTTCCGGGCACTATGGAAGAATATTTATAGAGCAGTTATCTTCCGAATAAACTCTTAACTTCTCTAGGGTAGGGGGCAGCATTCAGAATTTTGGATGAAAAGCATGCCCAAATTAAACAGCCTGCTACTCGGGCCCAGAAGATATGATATGCATATAACTGGTAGAGTTGGATAGAAAACACTAACGTTTCCAAAACTGTTAAAATAGTGTCTGTGAGTATAACAGAACAGATTTAGCAGGAGAAAACATGAGAAAAATCCATTCAGGAAGTAGTTTTTTGTGTGTGTGTGTCATTTTCTATTCAATGCCATTACAGTATCCATTGACTTAGGACTCCATTTGCAGTTCCTATGCCTTCCACTAGATGTCAACAGTCTTTAGAAATCGTTTTAGGCTTGTATTCTTATAAATGAGGGAGTAAGACCAGTCTGAATGAGTGGACCCTACCGTGTCGCAGAGCTTTTTCCATGAGCATTTGCATTTCTTGTTTACCTTTTATATTGACAACATTATTGTCCGGTTGAAATATTATAGATCATTTATAGGCTAAAAAAAACAACTTGAGGAATGAATATAAACATCGTTTGACATGTTTCTATGAACTCTACGGATACAATTTGGATTTTTTTTCTAATTGTTTTGACTGCGTTTGAGCCTGTGGATACTGAAGAAAACAAAACTGAGGTTTTTGGATATAAAGAGACTTCATCGAACAAAAGGAACATTTATTGAGTAAACTAATGTCTTCTGATTGCCACCATATGAAGATCATCAAAGGTAAGGGATTCATTTTCTCTCTATTTCTGAGTTTTGTAACGCTTCCGCTTGGCTGGTTACTGTTTGTAATAATTTGTCAACTGGGCTATGTTCTGGGCTAGGTATGTTCTGGGCTTGGTATGCTTTCGCCAAAAAGCATTTCATAAATATGACACTGTGGTTGGTTTAACAAGAAGTTAATCTTTAAACCTATGTAAAATATGTGTTTTGTTTTCTGTAATATCACTGGATGTTAGCCAGATGGGACGCTAGCGTCCCACGTACCCTAGATAGGTTAAAGACCTAGTAATATTTTTAATATCGATCGCAGTCAATATTAATCGTCACCTTATTTCAGTTTCATCTGAAAGTTGTAAATTCTTGGTTATCTTTACAAACCCTGGCTAACAATTTGAATCCGCAATACAAAATTGGGTTGAATTATTTATTTACTATATACCTAACTAAATCTCACAGAATTGCATATACACAGAATTAATCATACAATGATTACAAATTATGTCATAAAGGAAAACGTCCCTGGCGGACAGAACAGATATGACAGCTGGTTACACAAAGAACTGGGGTTGGGTTTGAGTGAAAGAGCGGGAAGACTTGAGGAACAAAGGGAGAAGCTATGTCTATCGGGCCGTAGGCAGCTACTCTATCGTAAATACAGAATCTAATGCATTCTAAATTACCGCCCATTTAGAAAAGGAAAATGCAATAAATATTTACTCTGAGCTGCGCTTCAATTGGTTGGTGGTAGATGGAAGGCCGTGTTGCCCAAAAGAATCCTTTGACCGGTGTCTCTGGTGGTGAATGAGATACGTTGTGGTGTTGTTATTGTGTGGTAGATGGGATACTCTGTCCGTCTTCTCATAGCCCACATTTCCAGCGGCCGCTGCTAACTCAACGGCTAGGAGGTGTCACTTCTGTAGTGAATAAAAGTTCATACCATTCGCAACCAAAGGTCACGCTGAAGTTGGCTTAGTTCTGTAGTTGACATGTTAGTCCTTTTCAACGTATGGACCATCGTCCTATTGTGCTCGGAACAGGAGGTTACACTTTCGTCAAGGGCTTATATAGTGGAGGGAGAAGGGTGTGTTTCATAGTTTATAAACCATGTCTCTTCACAGGGGTGGGCCACTGATTGAGCAGAGCAGAGCCCTAACCTTATGAAAACCTCTCATTTGGAAGATAAAATTACATTCCATCTTTTCACAAATCATTTTATATTTAAACATTTGAATTGCACAACAATTCCATGTGAATCTGATGACTATAATGTGTAGACTTTCCCCGATACAGCTTTGGCCATCCTGTCATCAGTCATGTCTCAGATGACAACCGAACTGACATCATATTCATTAAGTACCAACGCATATTTTCAACTGGTTCTATAACCGAAATTTGGTTCCTTTCCCTCTACTAGTTTGATGTTCCCAGACTCTCTATGTTTAACAAAGGCTATTCAAGAGTCCCTCTGCAGAGTCAAGAGAGAGGGAAGGGAGAAAGGTATTTATGGGGGGGTCAAAATCCTTACCCACAGGCCAACGTCATGACACAGCACAGTTGAAAAATATATGGCAAATAGAAATCCAAAATGGATGGTGTTAAGAGATAAATGGGAGAGGTTGAATGGAGCTGAAGGGTGGGACTAATAACAACAAGATAACATATGTAAAGCATACGGGGTCAGTAAAATCTATATAGGTTCAGAAATGTGAAAAAGCACAGTTACAAATAGAAATCAAACTGGATGGACATCAGCAATAGGGGAAGGACTAAAAACAAACAAAATATAACTATAGTAAAATATCTATAATACATATAAACTGAAGGTAGAAGCCTAAGTGTTATTGTTTTAGTTTCCTCCAATCGGGGGAGGGGTGGTAGGGTTTACAAGGAATAATAAAGGTATATTCTAAAAAAGTGTATATATCTCCGCAACATCCAAACTGATCCACCCCTCAAAAACAACAATAATAAAAAATATATATAAAAACATAAATTATGTACAAAATAAAAAAAAATTGCATGGTTGGTTATGAGCCGATAAGATGGCAGCCAACCCCTCCGGCGCCATCTTGATTATTGTGAGGTCAGCTTTGTCCCTCTTGAGCCCTAATACAACCCCACTGAGCTGCATCTGACCAACATGGTCCCCTCGTTTTTACTTTCCTCCACTCCCGCCCATCCATCCAGTTCCCTCTGAGGAGAAGGAGCTATTCTATCACTGAACGGTTTCGAACGGTGGGGCCTAATGCTCACAGTGTCTCCACGGGGAGCAATGGGCAGCTCCACAATTTAGTGTCGATATTAAGTTAAGAAAAGAGCTGAGCATTTCCCGTGTAATCGTGCAGCGATCAACCTCAGGTGGGTTTGGGGAGGAGAGTGGCATTAGCAGCAGTCGCGTTCGATTAGCGATAATGGGCCTGACGCAGACCCTGGGACAAGCCTATTAGGCTAATGCAGTAATCACATACAGTGCAGTGAAAAAGTATTTTTCCCCTTTCTGATTATCTCTATTTTTTTATATATTTGACATGGATTGTTATTAGATCTTCAATCAAAACCTAATATTATACTGAACCAAAGAGCTGATCAGGCTGTTGATTGTGGACTGTGGAATGTTGTCCCACTACTCTTCAATGGCTATGTGAATTTGTTCGATATTGGTGGGAACTGGAATATGATGTCGTACACTCCGATCCAGAGCATCCCAAACATGCTCAATGGGTGACATGTCTGGTGAGTATGCAGGCCATTGAAGAACAGGGACATTTTCAGCGACATTGGGCCGTGCATTATGTTGAAAAATGAGGTGATTACAGCGGATGAACGGCATGACAATGGGTCACCGAATCTCGTCACGGTATCCCTGTGCATTCAAATTGTCATCGTTCAAATTTAATTGTGCTCGTAGCCTATACCTGCCCATACCATAACCCCACTGCCACCACCAGGCACTCTGTTCACAATGTTGACATCAGCATACCGCTCACCCACAGAACGCCATAAATGGTCTGCGTTTGTGAGGCAGGTTGGACTTACAGCAACATTCTCTAAAAAGGCTTATGGTAGAGCAGCTTTTCCGAAACTGGGGTACCCATAACCCTGCCATCAGGGGTACACCAAATAAAAATGCGATTCACATTTTTTTCTTCACATTTTCCAATGGGGCTATACATTTGGGAGAGTTTTTGTTCCTTGCCTGAGTAGCCTCGTTTCAATGTCAAAAATAAAATTCAACCATCTAGTGTTCAGCGAAACAACACAATGTCATATACAGGTAGCCTCATCAAATAATTAACATCCAATCACATTAACCGTTACACTCTCGCGGGAATTCCACATATGTAGCCAAACATAGCTTCTGCTATTCCGTTTGCTCAACAATTTATTAAAATGGTTTAAAAAAGGCCCGAGTCCATAGACAAATAACAGCTCTACTGTTAGTACTGCTACTACCCGTAGTACTACACCTGCACCTGTCGACGACAAGTTGTTCTGCTTCCACAAGCACATCCAATGCTAGCATCAGTAATTCTACATTTGTTGTTAGCCCAGCTAGCATAGACACTGACAGTTGTGAATCTGATGCAGCCGAAGAGCTGCTGCCCCCTTACCCGGGAAAGCACCGAACAGACAGGGACGTTGGACCATTTAAGAGACGCATAAATGATGAGAACTACATTAATTTGGGGTTCACTTATATTGGTAGTGCCTTTTCTCAGCCACAGTATGTTATTTGTTCAAAAGTACTATCTCAACTCAATGAAACCTTCACTCTTGCACAGTCATTTAGAAACAAAACACGCCAATTTGAAAAATAAACCACAGGAGTTTTTTTAGCGAGAATTAAGACGACTTTCGAGTAGTAAGACATGTATAAAAGCAAGAGATACCATTAAAAAGAAGGGTCTAGAAGTGTCTGATATGTTGAGCTACCGAGTGGCTAGGACAGGCAAGCCCCATACTATTAAGTCTTCGTGCTATACAGACAATGCCTTCATCAAACAACACTGTTTCACGATGCATAAGTGACATGACAGTAGATGTTTTGAAACAATTACTGCTTTGCATAAAAGCCAGTGATTTCTGTGTGTTACAGCTGGATGAGTCAGATGTGGGGGGCCTGGCACAGCTCCTAGTATAAGTCCATTATGTTTACTACTGGACAGCTTTGTGACATCAAATGTACTTTGGTGGTCAAGATGTGTTGGTATCTGTACTAATGGCGCAAATGCCATAACAGAGAGACATAGTGGAGTGGTAATGCACGTGCAGTTGCTCCCGACGCCACTTGTGTACACGGCCAAGGGAATGCCTGACAACTAGAAGGACGTTTTGGACACTACAGTGAAAATGGTTAACTTTGTAAAAGCAAGGCCCCTGAACCCTTGTGTATTTTCTGCACTATGCAATGATATGGACAGCTACCATATAACCAGTGCACTTCTCTGTATGTTGTAAAAGCGTTACCAAGGGGCATAGTATTGACATGTTTTTAAATTGAGAGACGAGCTTAAAGTTTTTAATGACCATAATTGTGTGACCGCTTGCATGATGACGAGTTTCTCACATGACTGGCCTATCTGGGTGATGTTTTTTCTCGCCTGAATGATCTGAATCTAGGATTACATTGACTCCACAACTATATTCATGTGCAGGACAAAATTGAGGCTATGATTAAGAAATTGAAGCTCTTCTCTGTCTGCATTAAAACTTCTTCAGGCTAGGGTCTATTTTTCTCCACTTCCTGTCTGATTGACGTGCCCAAAGTAAACTGCCTGTTACTCAGGCCCTGAAGCCAGGATATGCATATACTGTAATTGGTACCATTGGATAGAAATAAAGGTCAGCCGACAGATTTTTTTCAACGCCGATACAGATTACTGGACCAAAAAAAGCCGATACCGATTAAATCGTCCGATTATTATATATTTGTAATAATGACAATTACAACAATACTGTATGAACAATGAACACTTTTATTTTAACTTAATATAATACATCAATCAAATCAATTTAGTATCAAATAAATAATGAAACATGTTCAATTTGGTTTAAATAATGCAAAAACAAAGTGTTGGAGAAGAAAGTAAAGGTGCAATATGTGCCATGTAAAAAATCTAACATTTAAGTTTCTCGCTCAGAACATATGAAAGCTGGTGGTTTCTTTTAACGTGAGTCTTCAATATTCCCCAGTTAAGAAGTTTTAGGTTGTAGATATAGGACTTTTTCTCTCTATACTGTTTGTATTTCATATAACTTTGACAATTGGATGTTCTAATAGGTACTTTAGTATTGCCAGCCTAATCTCGAGAGTTGATAGGCTTTAAATCATAAACAGCACAATGATTGAAGCATTACAAAGAGCTGCTGGAAAACGGAGGAAAGTGCTGTTTGAATGAATGCTTACGAGCCTGCTGCTGCCTACCACCGCTCAGTCAGACCGCTCGATCAAATCATAGACTAAATTATAATATAATAACACAGAAAGATAATCCTACAGGGGAAGAACCATATATGTGACATTTACAAAAAAAAGAGACATACATGGAAAATCATTATTGGACACCCTTTTTCTATAGTGAACCGGTTTCATAAGCCTTCCACGCGCTAAATAACAATCATTTAAAATGTAAAGATAAACGGTTATTCCACGAGAGCCTATGTGCACCACTCAGAATGGATGGACAAGCGCAACCTTTCTGTTGCTGATGAAAATCGCAGAAATGTGGGAAAGAAACGTAAAACAAAACTAAAAGAATGGAAAAACAGGCAAAGGAAGATCTTACGGGATGCGGGAAAACCCTATTCAAATCATAAGGGTCAAGAAGAAAACTGGGAAAAGCTGTCCAAAAGAGGTATGTGGAAGAACCGTATATCAAACAATCAAGCAAGCTAGCTAGCTATAGAGTACAGTAACTAACATGTATGTTGTGGGTTGTCTAATTTGTAACTACAGAGAAAACATATTAGCTAAAGTTCATTGGCTACTAACTCATACATTATTGTTACAAATGTTATTGCTAGATTATAGAAGAAACATAGCTAGCTACTTTTTATCCATCCACCGGATGATTCGACATGGCTACAGTAGCTAGCTAGTTACACTGTATCCTGCAGGGAAGAGCGTGTTCCACGACGTGCAGAAAGTTGACTGATGAGCGCAAGCTGCATCTGTTCAACTGTTTCTACACTGTCCCATACGAGAAACAATAAGCTTTGATTCTCTCCGGCTTAGAACAGGTTATAAATAAGACAAAACACCTATTATTATAATAGCTATACTGAACACTTGCATAGTTTAACTTTGACAGTAATGATACGTACATTAACGTTAACTCTAAAAGTGCTGTGTTACACAATGGTGCAATACAAACTCATTCGGTGTGTAGATTGGGAGTATGTGAAAGATGGAGGTCCTGATCAAGCAATATCCTGAATGTGCTACAGTATATTAAATTCTGAATTCATCATTGTCAATTTTTATTGCAGCATGAGGTGAAACGGAGACGTAAACCTGAGGATACAAAGGAGAACAAACGATGGAAACAAACCTTCAAATACCATGTACAGCAAGCAGGCCAGAGATTGAATGTGTGCAAGGTCACTTCCATGTCTGTGTTCCAGCTAACCAACAGCCGTCTTCAGGCAAGTGAAAATATTAATTAATGTCTATATGAATATCAATTACAAAACATATTGTATTCTCTGTACTAGTTTTTAATAACCTGCTAATTGAAATGTAATTGTTTTGGTCAGGTTAAAATTCTGGGTTTACATTTTCAAACAGCAGACTCTCAATTTCGGCCAACCCAGGAGTGACACCTGTGGCAAATGTGATGCATTCTTCACTAAGATGTCAGCAGAAACATCTGAAGAGGAGAAGAGGAAGATTGCAGTTAAAAGTGAGTTGCACCATCGAAAAGCCGAAAAGGTCTACACACAGCTTCAAAGTGACACTGAGTGAGCTAAAGCCAATGCTGACTGCCATGTCATTTCTGTAGATCTACAGGGGGTGATGTACACCCATAATCTGACCCACTCCAATGTCTACTACCAGCGGCAGCTGTCAAATTTTAACTTTTGCATCCAGGAACTTGGAAAAGAAGATCCTGCATACATGTGTGTTTGGCATGAGGGGATTGCACACCGAGTGTCCATTGAGGTGGCAAGCTGCATAATGAAGTGGGTGAAGACAAAATGAGTTTATGATCCCCTGAACCTGTATAGTATGTTGAATCTGAATACATTTCAGAAGACATGTCACCCATATTGTAGGCAATTAAATGTATAGTAGGTGTTTTCTATGTGAATCAATTTGTGTATGATTTGAACCAGCACAATATATTGAATTAATTTAATTTTAAGATGTTCCTAGTGTAGAAAATGTTATGTCCAATGTGTTCTGTTGAGAATTATTTGTGTGATCATTTAAACCTTTTTTAATCTGAATTAATTAAAAACATAAGTCGTCACATACAGTATGTGAGTATTCATTTGATCTTGATTCCCTTTTTTTATTCATTACAATATACAGTACGTCTCTCTGTCACCACATTTAGCATTAACTCTAAGCAGTTAATACATATGTACTGCCGTCACCTCAGTACAGAAGGACATTTCTTGCCTTTAGCATGGGTTTAATGCAATTCAAAACTTAATTGCTGATCATAGTGTTAAACACAAAGAGAATGGTTTTCTGAACGTGTTGTAATATTGACCTTAGGGACCTGCATAGTGGCACATCACATTGATCCATATTTGATATATACAAGTTGTGTTTATTTTGATTGAATTAATTTAATTGTATTCTATTTTTCCTCATCTCCCCAATTTTGTGGTATCCAATTGTTAGTAGTTACTATCTTGTCTCATCGCTATAACTCCCGTACGGGCTCGGGAGAGACGAAGGTCGAAAGCCATGCGTCCTCCGAAACACAACCCAACCAAGCCACAATGCTTCTTAACACAGCGCGCATCCAACCCGGAAGCCACACCAATGTGTCGGAGGAAACACCGTGCACCTGGGGATCTGGTTAGCGTGCACTGCACCCTGCTGTGCGCACAAAATGTAACAAAAACCTTTGGGTGTCAGGGAAAATGTACAAATATATTTTCTTTCAGAATGTAGTGAAGTAAAAGGTAGTCAAAAAAATATAACGAGCAAATACCCCCTAAAACAACTTAGCTAAATGTTGCTGAGTTAAAGCAGTTCTGCATGGAAGAGTGGGCCCATATTCCTCTACAGTGATGTTACAGACTGGTCAACAACTACAGGAAGTGTTTGGTCATTGAAGCTAAATGGTGGCACAACCAGTTATTCAGTGTAGGGGGAAATATGTTTTTCATACAGGGGCAGTCGGTGTTAATTTATTTAATAAACAAGTTATGCAAGTATACATGTTTTATTTGATGACTCTGTTTCCTTTTATCTAATATTAGGTTTTGGTTGAAGATCTGATAACATTTAGTGTCACAAATTATCACAAATGGAGAAAAATCAATAAAAAAAGGGGGCAAATACTTTTTCATGGCACTGTACGTCTTTTGTTGAGCTGTGGATTCACTTTTTAATCAAGCCTGTGCTCATTAGCGAATGCATAGTGCTCCACTCACAACGATGCCTCTTGACACCTCAACAGTTACTTTGCCCGCCCCTTGTAAAAATTTTTTTTTGCAAAAGTTGTATTGCAGATGATTCAAAACGCAATCGTCAGTACTTCACTTGGGATTACATTCTACTCAACTCCTCAGTGGTAAAGGAAAAATATATGTATAAAAAAAATAAAACGGGAGAAATGTGCATCTGTGGTCGTGTGTTGAATAATGTATTCCGGCATAATAGGTTTTGTTGCCCGACTTTGTTCACGTGATATGTCAGAATAATAGTAGAGAGAATTATTTATTTCCACTTTAACTTCTTTAATCACATTCCCAAGTGGGTCAGAAGTTTACATAAACTCAATTAGTATTTGGTAGCATTTCCTTAAAAATGTTTAACTTGGATCAAACGTTTCAGGTAGCCTTCCACAAGCTTCCCACAATAAGTTGGTGGAATTTGCCAGTTCTGCTCACAAATTCTCCATGGGATTGAGGTCAGGGCTTTGTGATGGCCTCTCCAATACCTTGACTTTGTTGTCCTTAAGTCATTTTTCCACAACTTTGGAAGTATGCTTGGGGTCATTGTCCATTTGGAAGACCCATTTACGACCAAGCTTTAACTTCCTGACTGATGTCTTGAGATGTTGCTTCAATATATCCATGTACTTTTCTTCTCTCATCATTCCATCTATTTTGTGAAGTGCACCAGTCCCTCCTGCAGCAAAACACCCCCACAACATGATGCTGCCATCCCCGTGCTTCATGGTTGGGATGGTGTTCTTCGGCTTGCAAGCCTCCCCCTTTTCCTCCAAACATAACAATGGTCATTAAGGCCAAACAGTTCTATTTTTGTTTCATCAAACAAGAGGACATTTCTCTAAAAAGTAAATATCTTTGGCCTCTATGTGCAGTTGCAAAGCGTAGTGTGGATTTTTCATTATCATCGCGGTTTTGGAGCAGTGGCTTCTTCCTTGCTGAGAGTCCTTTCAGGTTATGTCGATATAGGACTCACTTTACTGTGGATATAGATACTTTTGTACCCGTTTCCTCCAGCATCTTCACAAGGTCCTTTGCTGTTGTTTTGTGATTGATTTGCACTTTTTGCACCAGAGAATGTTAATCTCAAAGAGACAATGCGTCTCCTCCTGAGCAGTGTGAAGGCTGTGTGGTCCCATGGTGTTTATACTTGCGTACTATTGGTTGTACAGATGAACGTGGTACCTTCAGGCGTTTGGAAATTGCTCCCAAGGATGAACCAGACTTGTGGAGGTCTACACTTCTTTTTCTGAAGTCTTGGCTGATTTCTTTTGACTTTCCCATGATGTCAAGTAAAGAGGCAGAGTTTGAAGGTAGGCCTTGAAATACATCCACAGGTACATCTCCAATTGACTCAAATGATGTCAATTAGCCTATCAGAAGCTTCTAAAGCCATGACATAATTTTCTGGAATTTTCCAAGCTGTTTAAAGGCACAGTCAACTTAGTGTATGTAAACTTCTGAACCACTGGAATTGTGATACAGATTATTTAACTTATAATTCACTGTATGTAAACAAATGTTGGAAAAATTACTTGTGTCATGTACAACGTAGATGTCCTAACCGACTTGCCAAAACTATAGTTTGTTAACAAGACATTTGTGGAGTGGTTGAAAAATGAATTTGAATGACTCCAACCTAAGTATGTAAACTACCAACTTCAACTGTATATTGACTATGACATAACAGCGGTGTGTAGCAGTAAGTGGTGATGATATGAAGGTTTGGCTTGGAAAGTTTTTTTTTGCCTGGTAACAGACACTGTCTTCCACAAGCGAAGGGAAAAGGTGAAAGGAGAGTGTAGATGGTTGTGAGAATAAATTATATAATGATCATGCTGTTTTTATGTGGCTGCTATGAAAGTGAACTGTGTTTGATCAGAGGTGTATTAATTCCGCCGATTCTGCTTAAATTATTTTCTTAAACGGAAGCAAACAGAATTAAATGGGGATAAACATACCTGCATTTGTCCAATAGAAACTCTCATTTGCAACTGGTGGACAAATGATTACACTCTAGATCAGCTAGATGGGCTCCCGAGTGGTGCATCAGTCTAAGCCACTGCATCTCAATGCTTGAGGCGCCAGTACAATCCCTGATTCGAATTCAGGCTGTATCACATCCGGCCGTGATTGGGAGTCCCATAGGGCGGCGCACAATTGGCACAGCTTCGTCCAGGTTTGGCAGGGGTAAGCAGTCATTGTAAATAAGGATTTGTTCTTACCAGACTTGCCTAATTAAAGGGTAAATAAAACATTTAAAATAATAAAATATGCAGGCAAGCGTGTGCGAGGCAATATTGAAATGTTTCACTGTCTTTCACCTTGATTACAAAAATTTCTCAACAAGTACACCTACGTTTTAAACTTTCATTCATAGGCTAGGATGCAGTAAACTCATGGGTGTAGGAAAAATTTGACTATCATGTACTAGTCTAAACCTATCGATGTTACATTGAGCTAGGAAAATGAATGACTCATCAAATATGCTGCCATGGAAATAAGGCCAAACTCATTAGAAAAAATTATCGGCACTGATTAGCAGTCAATATTCAGCCTTTCCTGACACGGTTTAGAAGACTGAAGCAGGGCGGTGCACTCTCGGATCAAATCGCTGACAGCCCCACGGTGGCAGATGGGTCATCTATAATGCAGTGCAACCTGCTTATTACATAGTTTCACATTTTCCGATGCTACATATTCAACATCCCGTTTTGGATTTGCAAATCCACCAACGTACATGCATCACTTGCACGCATTGTTTAAAGAAATACAGTAACAGTTCCCGAGAATGGTTAAATAGCACTGTAGCCAAGTGTCTCAAGTGTCTGTGCTGCTGTGCCAAACGACACGTTGCAAGATAAATATGACTGCGCTCTTTGGTGGATTTGGGCAGCATGTTTTGAGCATCTGAACAACTGAAGATCTTACTCATCTTGAGGATGACCGCTCGCTGGAGGTGCTCTCACACCCTTTCTAGTGCTTTTCCCCCACCTCCACCCTTTTATTTGTTTTATTCCCGGCTACTGCTGCTGATTAGAGAACCAAGGATTTGTGGATTTTGCATTCTCTTATTTATTTACTGGTTATTGTGATGTGAGACGTAGGGTAGAGAACCTTAACGCAGCTTGGAATGGATTCCTACGGGGGTGCACTGGATTCATTTTTTCAACAGACTAGGAGAGAGACCGTGGATGTTACCGATGAGTTGGAAGGGGGTAGAGCTAACAAGAGGGTGTGTGCGGGTGTTTGTAAGAGAGGGAGAGAGAGAAGCAGAGAGGGGAGGAGGAGACCGAGAGTGACAGTGATTGGGAGAGAGAGCGAGAGAGAGAGAGAGCATGTGTGTGAGAGACACTTGTGGAGATCTGTCTGCTTCTGCTTGTGTGCGCATGAAGTCATTTGTTTGCCATCCCTGCCAACCTGATCAGATTAAAACAGGTTCTCTGCCTCTGCTTGAAAATGAAAAATGTGGGAAGTAGAGAGAGGTAGACGTGGCAATGACTTGCATGACCCTGCATGAGGATGTTATTGTCTGCTCCCCTCCTCGGGAAACTAGTGCAGTCTTGTATGGAAGTAGGGCCAGAACAAAGGCTGCAAATCCTCACTCTTGCCCAATGTGGGACTCCTCCTCTTGGGCATCAGACACCACAGTGACCCCACTCATCAAAATACATCCACCCACCCAAGATGGCTGAACGTGGGGTCAAATTACCAGGACTGAAACATCCGGATGGTTCTTCTGACGGCAGAATAAGCTTGGCCTTTTATGTCATCATATCGTAGGTGAGATTAAGGGCTGTGGCAGGGAGAGATGATCTAGGATCAGCCTGAGTATGATGACAACACATCTCTGGGGATCTGGCTGGCTGTGGCATTGTCATGTCATACGTCTTAGCTGCAATCAGGGGACTCTCCAACAATAGCCAGCCACTCGCTGGGGGGGGGGGGGGGGGGGGCTAAGACCTCCCGATCATTTTGTACAATCACACGGCCCGTCCACAGGGAACTCGCCGCCGACAAAGTATGTGCCCATGGCGTATGGCTGCGGCAGCCTTGGCAAAACAAATCACTCGGTTGCTGTGCTTTTCGATATTCATCAGCAGCCACATGGGGAAAAAGGCAATTTCACAAATGGGCCCGGTTTGACTATAAATCTTTAAAAATGGCCCACAACACAGCAACATGTCATGCTCCCCGGGCAAAGCCTCTGCATGCTAACTGAACTGGGGAGTGTCCAAGCTGGCTAAAGCATAGAGAAAGACGAGGTAAACTACTACCACTGTAAATAGAGTTAAAGTATAGGCCTACATTCTGTATAGTTGCAGTATACTACATCATTGTCATTGTTGGACAAATGACTTGTGTCATGCACAAAGTAGATGTCTTAACCGACTTGCCAAAAATATATTTTGTGGAAATTTGTGGAGTCGTTGAAAAATGTGTTTTAATGACTCCAAGTGTATGTAAACTTCCGACTTCAACTGTATAAAAAAAATGTGTTAACCCAATATTGTTAATCAACCAGGTTGACACCAAAATGTTTTGTTTGTTCAGGTTATTAATGCCAAGTGTTCTCTATGCTTGTTTTCACGTAATACTTTGAAATACAGCCGCCCTTGTAGTCAGAAAGACTTACCTGTAGGCCTACACGATTTTCTTCATAACTATTTTATATTTCGTGGAGCC
The DNA here is from genome assembly GCF_036934945.1 of Oncorhynchus masou masou. NCBI lineage: Eukaryota > Metazoa > Chordata > Actinopteri > Salmoniformes > Salmonidae > Oncorhynchus > Oncorhynchus masou. Next base: position 39,155,836 of record NC_088220.1, read on the forward strand.
TACATTACAATTTTCTTCATGATTCATTTAATACAAGGCTCCACTTTTTTGTGTACATTCTTTCAGAATGCATTTAAACAAGGCTATGTCAAATTTCATGAGGAAAAAATATATATATATTTTTTTTTAACGTAGTATCAATCTAGGTATTTGATTTTGAAATGGGGATACAGTTTGTAAAACACACACTCACTTTGTACTCATGTTTTAAACACTTGACTATTGTATGAATATTTTTTATAAAATATTTATATCTAGTTGTCAGGTATTCATTATCTGTAACTGGTTTAATGTTTGTAGTTTGCATGTTTCAGTAATGATTAAATAGTTGAAAATCTCTGCTTGATTTAGCCTTTGGAATATTTGGCATTTTTATACATATTCTGTATTTCCACTGAAGAAAGAAATAATTAACACACTACTGTAAATAAATGGAACCTACCCATTATAAAACGGCAATAAAACTGGCCTTCTTTAGACTAGTTGAGTATCTTGATTTGTGGGTTCGATTACAGGCTCAAAATGGCCAGAAACGCAGACCTTTCTTCTGTAACTCGTCAGTCTCTTCTGACGAGTTACAGAAACTGCCAAGAAACTGAAGAAACAGAAGATCTCATACAATGCTGTGTGCTACTCCCTTCACAGAACAGCACAAACTGTCTCTATCCTGAAAAGAAAGAGGAGTGGGAGGCCCCGGTGCACAACTGAGCAAGAGGACAAGTACATTAGTGTCTAGTTTGAGAAACAGACGCCTCAAGTCCTCAACTGGCAGCTTCATTAAATAGTATCGGCAAAAAAACAGTTTCAACGTCAACAGTGATGAGGCGACTCCGGGATGCTGGTCTTCTAGGCAGAGTTGCAAAGTAAAAGCCAAATCTCAGACTGGATTACGATGGGCAAAAGAACACAGACACTGGACAGAGGAAGTGTAAGGGATTTCCTCCTCTTCTTCCGAAGAGGAGAGGCGAAAAGGATCGGAGGCCCAATATGTGGCGTGGTTAAGTGTCCATGGTTCTTTTAATAAGAAATAGTATACATGAACAACTGAATACAAAAACAATAAACGTGGAATGAACGAAACCCAAAACAGTACAGTGTGGTGAAAAACACAGACTTGGAAACAAACACCCACAAACACACAGTGAAACCCCGGCTACCTAAGTATGATTCTCAATCAGAGACAACTAATGACACTTGCCTCTGATTGAGAACCATACTAGGCCGAAACATAGAAATCCCCAAATCATAGAAAAACAAACAGACTGCCCACCACAACTCACGCCCTGACCATACTAAATAATGACAAAACAAAGGAAATAAAGGTCAGAATGTGACAGGAAGATTGGAAATAAGTGTTATGGACCGACGAATCTAAGTTTGAGGTGTTCGGATCACAAAGAATAACATTTGTGAGACGCAGAAAAAACTAAAAGATGCTGGAGGAGTGCTCGATGCCACCAAGCATGGTGGAAGCAATGTGATGGTCTGGGGGCGCTTTGATGGTGGTCAAGTGGGAGATTTGTACAAGGTAAAAGGGATCTTGAAGAAGGAAGGCCATCACTCCATTTTGCCATGCCATACCTTGTGGACGGTGCTTAAATTGGAGCCAATTTACAACAGGACAATGACCCAAAGCACAGCTCCAAACTATGCAAGAACTATTTAGGGAAGAAGCAGTCAGCTTGTATTCAACCAGTACAGTCACCGGATCTCTACCCTATTGAACTGTTGTGGGAGCAGCTTGACCGTATGGTACATAAGTGCCCAAATTGTGGGAGGTGCTTCAGGAAGCATGGGGTTAAATCTCTTCATATTACCTCAACAAATTGACAACTTGAATGCCAAAGGTCTGCAAGGCTGTAATTGCTGCAAATGGAGGATTCTTTGACGAAAAGAAAAAGTTTGAAGAACACAATTATTATTTCAATTAAAAATCATTATTTATAACGTAGTCAACGTCTTGACTATATTTCCTATTCATTTTGCAACTAATTTCATGTATGTTTTCATGGAAAATAAGGACATTTCTAAGTGACCCCAAACTTTGGAAAGGTAGTGTAAATGATGAGAAATGCTCAGTCTGAAGCAATTTGGCTATGGGTTTCACAGCCCTATAAGGATACAAATGATATCAGCTTAAAAAAAGTATTTATTTACAACCTATGGGTTATAAGATGTTAAGTATGGTGTTATAGGAGAAGCTGAAATTAATTAAATACCCTAAGCTATGTTCAATGTCAGCAGCAATTTCCAATGAGAAATGCTTAGTCTGAAGCCATTCGGCTATGGGTTTCACAGCCCTATAATAATGATACAAGTCATACCGCCTTAAAAGGGTATATTTACAACCTCTGGAATATAACATGTTGGGTAAAGTGGTATAGGAGAGTGACATACTTGAGTTCAGTCTTTGCCAATGAGAACAAACAGGGGCCTAGCTTAGTCCTTCATGACTGGGAAAATCCTCGATTCTAGGCTGTAGAAAATCCTACATCTCATTAGATCAGAACAGAATGGATCAATAGTGATTCATGTTACGTTTTTACATCCTAGAAAAAGGATAGTGTGTTATCCAGAAGAATCTACTTACATAATTTGTCTACCCATATGATGTGGATCATTGTCAGGGTAATTGATATAAGCTTCATTAACAAAGGAAAACCATGGTTGTAATGACAAACAGGTCGTTTGTAAATGTGTAAAATGTGTTTGTTTTGGGTCCACACTGGTAAGTTAACTTTAGTAAATTATACAGAGGGTTTTCTTCTGAACAACTGGTCAGGGAATAGCACTTTCCATTCAGCTTCAGGAAATGTTGATGTAAGACTTGATCACACCTGTAGAGATGTTACGTTACCCCATTGTTGCGTATCCATTGTTCACTAGACACACGAAATCTGCTGAAATACTTTTTGTACGAATTGAGTGTGAGATTGTGTTGACACTGCTGAACGGCCTCGTGACACAAAGCCATTGAGACCATCACAGGTCAAGTTAGCAGTGGTCAACATTGATACAGTCAGAAGCTACAATACAGAAACAGACCTCCGATGTGAAAAGTCAAGCAGGGACCTGTCAGTCCTACAGGAAACCAGCATAACACCGACATAATCTTTCCACTTCAGAACACGATTACACACTATACAGGAGAGATTATCAATGTAGGAGAACAACCACATAACAAAAGAGGGTCCAACCAAGCCCACCTGCCGTCTCGCCAGCCACAGTCGGCTGCCTCCGGAGAGGATTCACCCAGACACTACTCAGCCAATACTTCAGGAGCTAAAGATGTAACCAAGTACCTGATATGTTGTGAAAATGGTGAGTTCTGGCCCTCTGAAGTTTGACGACCATCCAGAAAACTATTGGGCCTGGAAACCATCCTTCCTTAGCAGCACCCAGGACTTAAATCTGACAACCAGAGAAGAGCTGGACCTATTCTCCAAATGGCTGAGTCATCTGAGCAGGCCAAGAGAATAAAATAGGTGCATTTTACACAACGCAATAGCAGGGCACACACTTGTATGGCAGAGAATTGAAGACTGCTATGGTTCACCTGAAGAAAATTGAAGATTTCCGAGGATAACAAACAAAGACAACCAGAAGTTGAGAGCTTGGGGACCTGCTTCTAGAGCTGAAGTCAATCCTATCATAGAGAAGCTTCCTACAGCGTCAAAATACAAGGAAGATAAATAGGGTTGCATTCCTACCTTTTTCCTTCTTTGCCAAGTTCATCCTAAACCAAGCAAAGCCACACAATGTTCCAAGCTTTGCCTTCTTGAACAGGAGGCTATAGCTCTTCAAAGACTGAGAAACCACCTACGAAGCACAACAAAAAACAGAACACCAGTGTCCATAAGGAAGACAGAAGTCTCATCTGAGTCAGAAGCCAACCAGACTCTCAGGGAAGAAAGTTGAGGACCCAGGCAGTGTTGTTCCACAACAATCATCATCCAATGAGAAAATGTTGCAGTTTCAGGAGCAAGATACTAGATAAAGCTTAAGTCTAGTCTCAAGGACAACCACATGTTACAGATGCTGTGCTTCAACCAGTCATCACGCAAAAGATGGTGGGAAAGGGGTGCTGTGAAAAGAATGTGACAGTGATAGACATCCATCCACGCTGCATCCCGGGCCAGCCTCATGGAGAACAGAACTCCGCTACCAAGGAAAATCATGGCGGAAAGCAAGAGGAGAGTGCAACACTTGCAGTAACCTCAAAGTGCACTGAGATCTGTGGAGATGCATTCAGCTCTAGGTCATGTTTTAAAATATGCTAAGACAAAGTGTTACCCGCAGGCCGCAAGAAAGGCGTTCAGAACATACGCTGTCTGAGACAAACAAAGTAATACGTCTTTAGCAAGAACCAAGTTCTTCGACCTCTTTGCTGTCCGAGGCGATTACGCTCCATACACTCTGAAGACATTTTCAGCAAATGTGGAGACATCTGGGAGGAGTGGAAGCAACTACATCATTGAGTCAATGGAGGGCAAGACTCAGCTCACTCTCACCACTCACATAGAATTGGACATGATGCCAGACGACAGATCAGAGAACCCCCTCACCTGAAGTTGCACGTCATCACCCTCATCTGAAGCCAGTCACAGACAAGATTCCAGTACTCTTCCCAGACCCAAGCAGGAGGAGGATTGCTGTAAGAGATCTACTGAGAATGCACAAATCAGAGATGAGTACAATGGGCCGCACAATGCACACTACGCGCAATGTCTAGACCTAGGCTGGGTCATCATCGGGGAGTTACGCATGTCTGGACGGAGCTCACAAGCTAGCGAAAGTGAACCTTCACAAAACAAAAGTGCTACACAATGGACGCACAACATTCCTTAGCCCTTGCTCTAACAAGATCCAGATCAAGGTGAGACTGGTTAACACAACACTGCGCCAAGGGACCACAGAGCTGGTTGGAGGCCACCATCCCAACCAGAAATACAGACAACCTCGGAAGTGTTTGAAGGAACACAACGATGACAAGTCAGCCCCATCTGTCAAAGATCACATCTTCCCCCGAAATCATGGACAGGGAAGTCTTCATGGACGAGATGAACAGCTGGGTAGATCCCCTACCTTTACGTTCACCCTGGTGTCACCAACAGAGGACAAGTATACCGAGAAGAGTAGCCATTCACAAGAAGAGGTGTCCTGTCCTGTCCACGGTCAACAGCCTGTACTACCCCTTAAGGTTCGTAGCACCTATAACGATGCAGGGCAAGGCTCTAATGGAGAGATTTCTATACTGAACATGCAAGGCTGTGGAAGCTGTGGAAAGACTCATTGATGGAACACGAACAGCTCACCATCAAAGGCCACATGTACCTGTCTCCTTGTCTTTCACACAGCAGAGAGAACTGTGTTTTCTGAGATGCATACACGATGGCCAAATCAACTGTAGCACAACTCAATGGTTGACATCGTCATGTTAGGTTCATCATGGGAAATTCCAAACTTGCATGACCTGCTCTTACTGTTCTACACCTAGAGCTTTGTACCACAGTCTTAGCAGTTGAGATGGCACGCATGATCAACAATGAAATGGACTTTGAGATTCATGCAGTGAAGTACTACACACATAGCAAGATTATGCTAAGATATATTCACAACACACCCAGAAGATTACACGTATCAGAAAGTCCACACACCCAGACCAGTGGCATTACCTCAGAATTGACAATCCTGCAGATCATGAAACTAGGCCTGTGCCAACAGCTGCCTACAAGGACACCAACTGCCTACAAGGACACCAACTTTGACCTTGTCAGACCAGATACCGAGTTCCGGCCGCAACCTTCACTACCAAAACTATTGGATTCCAGCTTGGCTCACACAGGATTGAACGATTCTCCAGCTGGAAGTCGCTCACCCAAGCAACAGCAAAGCTCATACACCTGGCCAAATCCTTCTCTAGGGCTAATAACAGTGACAAGTGTAACAGCAACCATCTTGCACCAGCCAAAACCACCATCAGATGCGTACAGCAAGAAGTCTTCAAAGAAAACAAAATCAGGCAACTCACAAGAGGTCACCAAGAAAGAAAAAAATGAAAAAAAGTGGTCATCTGAACTCCATCATTGATGAAGACGGGTTGATGGGAATCGTAGGCCGCACAACAGCAGTTGATATGACGTGGGAAGAGAAACACCCCCTCATCATCCCCAAGAACCACCACATCACCACTGTTGGTAAAATACTACAATGAGCAAGTTGCACACCAGGGCACAGTCCAGTCATCTGGATTGTGGATCGTTGGAAGTAAAACATTGGTATCCAGTGTGGTCTATAAGTGTGCAACCTGCAGGAAACTCAGAGGAAAACTGGAACACCAAAAGATGTCAGACTAACCTGCAGACAGACTTACCTCAGCTTCACCATTCACTCATGTTGGACTGGATATCTTCGGACCCTGGAACTTCACCTCTCACCGGACCAGAAGAAGTAGCGCAGAGAGTAAACCCTAGGCTATTATGTTCTCCTGCATGAGTACAAGAGCGATACACATCAAGTTGATTGAGTCTGTCTACCACCAGCTTCAACAACGCTTTGAGAAGATTCTTCTCTATCCGAGGACCTGCGAAGCAACTCCACTCAGGTCTCTGAGTACTTACATTCAAGATCAAGGATGCACAGGGACCTTCTATCCTCCTCATGTGTCGCATATGGGAGGAGCTTGGGAGAGGACGTTGGGAGTCGCTCATCGCATTTTGGATGACATGCTGTTGGAACACACAGTTCTCACCACACTAATTGCTGAATTCATAGCCATCATGAATGCTCAATCCTTAGTTCCAGTGTCTACAGATCTGGAGATGCCAGCAGTCCTGACACCAGCAATGCTGCTGACACAGAAGAATAAAACAACAGCACCCCCAGGCGACTTCGACCTCAACGATCTCTACAGCAAGCAATGGAAACAAGTTCAGTCTCGCAGACACATTTTGGAGATGGAGACAAGAATACCTGGTGACACTCCAGTCACACAGAAAAAGGCAAGTTGGCAAATCTAACCGGCAAGTTGGAGATGTCATCTTACTGAAGGACACTCAGGTCCACAGAAACGAATGGCCTGTTGGACTCATCGTCAAAACTGTACCCATCATTGACAAAAGTTTGAAAGGTTGAAGTCAAAGCCATGAAACAGGGCACCCTTAAGGTGTACTTCAGACCTGTCTCCGAAGTCATCCTACTCATCAAAAAAGTGATATAAAAGTTATTTTATTTCACCAGGTAGGTTTAGTTGAGAACAAGTTCTCATTTGCAACTGCGACCTGGCCTAGAAAAAGCAAAGCAGTTCGACACATACAACAACGCAGAGTTACACGTGGAATAAACAAGCATACAATCAATTATACAATAGAAAAAGTCTATATACAACATGTGCAAATGAGGTAGGATAAGGGAGGTAAGGCAATAAATAGGCCAGTAAGTAATTACAATATAGCAATTAAACACTGGAATGGTAGAACGTGCAGAAGATGAATGTGCAAGTAGAGATACTGGGGTGCAAAGGAGCAAGATAAATAAATAATATATAGTATAGGGATGAGGTATTTCGATGGGCTATGTACATGTGCAGTGATCTGTGAGCTGCTCTGACAGCTGGTGCTTAATGCTAATGAGGGAGATATGAGTCTCCAGCTTCAGAGATTTTTGCAGTTCGTTCCAGTCATTGGCAGCAGAGAACTGGAAGGAAAGACGACCAAAGGAGGAATTGGCTTTGGGGTGACCAGTGAGATATACCAGCTGGAGCGCATGCTACGGGTGGGTGCTGCTATGGTGACCAATGAGCTGAGATAAGGCGGAGCTTTACCTAGCAGAGACTTGTAGATGAAATGGAGCCAGTGGCGACGAGTATGAAGCGAGGGCCAGCCAACGAGAGAGTACAGGTCGCAGTGGTGGGTAGTTTAAAGGGCTTTGGTGACAAAACGGATGGCACTGTGATATACTGCATTCAATTTGTTGATTAGAGTTTGAGGTTATTTTGTATATGACATCGCCAAAGTCGAGGATCGGTAGGATGGTCAGTTTTACAAGGGAATGTTTGGCAGCACAAGTGAAGGATGCTTTGTTGTGAAATAGGATGCCGATTCTAGATTTAATTTTGGATTGGAGATGTTTAATGTGAGTCTGTAAGGAGAGTTCACAGTCTAATCTGACACCTATGTATTTGAAGTTTTCCACATATTCTAAGTCTGAACCACCCAGAGTAGTGATGCTGGGCGGGTGGGGCAGCGATCGGTTGAAGAGCATGCATTTAGTTTTACTTGCATTTAAGAGCAGTTGAAGAGTTTTATGGCATTGGAGCTCATCTGGAGGTTAGTTAACACAGTGTCCAAAGAAGGGCCAGATGTATACAGAATGGTGTCATCTGCGTAGAGGTGGATCAAAGAATCACCTGCAGCAAGAGCGACATCATTGATGAATACAGAGAAGAGTGTCGGCCCGAGAATTGAACCCTGCGGCACCTCCATAGAGACGGCGAGAGGCCCGGACAACAGGCCCGCCGATTTGACACACTGAACTCTATCAGAGAAGTAGTGTCACGAATATTACCGAAGGTGACTCCCCTTCTTGTTCGGGTGGCGCTCGGCGGTCGTTGTCGCCGGTCTACTAGCTATCACCGATCCGTTGTTCTCTGTTCCTTTGGTTTTGTCTGATTGGTATCACCTGTTTCTTGTTTGGTTGTTAGGGTAGGGTTATATATAGTTTGTTCAGCCCGCTTCGGTTTCGTGCGGGCTTGTTCGTCTGTTCTATGTTTGAGTGTATTTTGGGTTTCGCGCTGTCCGTTAATATTTCTCATCATTTGTTTTCCTACTTTTGTTCATGTTATTTTTCCGGGACATTAAAGCGTGTTTTTTCCCACATCTTTTGCTCTCTGCGCCTGACTCCACACCTCCTCACTCATTTGCCATAACAAGTAGTTGTTGAACCAGACAAGGCAATCATATGAGAAACTAAGGCTATTGAGTCTGCTGATGAGTATGTGGTGATTGACAGAGTCAAAAGCCTTGGCCAGGTCAATGAATACAGCTGCACTGTATTGTGTCTCATCAATGGCGGTTAAGATATCGTTTAGGACTTTGATCGTGCCTGAGGTGCACCCATGACCAGCTCTGAAACCAGATTGCATAGCGGAGAAGGTGTGTGGGATTCGAAATGGTCGGTAATCTGTTTGTTGACTTGGCTTTCGAAGACCTTAGAAAAGCAGGGTAGGATAGATATAGGTTTGTAAAGTTTGGGTCAAGAGTGTCCCCCCCTTTGAAAAGGGGGATGACCGCAGCTGCTTTCCAATCTTTGGGAATCTCAGGCGACATGAAAGAGAGGTTGAACAGGCTAATAGGGGTTGCAATAATTTTGGCAGATAATTTTAGAAAGAAAGGGTCCAGATTGTCTTGCCCGGCTGATATGTAGGGGTCCAGATTTTGCAGCACTTTCAGAACATCAGCTGACTGGATTTGGGAGAAGGAGAAATGCGGAAGGCTTGGGCGAGTTGCTGTGGGGGGTACAGTGCAGTTGACCGGGGTAGGAGTAGCCAGGTGGAAAGCATGGCCAGCCGTAGAAAAATGCTTATTGAAATTCTCAATTATAGTGGACTTATCAGTGGTGACAGAGTTTCTTATCCTCAGTGCAGTGTGCAGCTGGGAGGAGGTGTTCTTATTCTCCATGGAGTTTACAATGATTTAAACTAAGTGAGAACTGTTCTGATAGACAGATAGTTATCTATACATAGTATTATAGTGCTCTATTGCGCTACTCTGTCATCTAGTGGCAAACGTGGGTACCGTAGCTTTAAATCAACCAACTTCGTGTTCAGAGCTCATTCCAACAGAAACATACAGATAAGCTTCATCTTCCTTACCTACTAGGCCTTTGATAAAGATACATTTTTAAGTAGGCACCTTTGGTTTTTGAGTCATTTGTACATGCTTTTGTTCATTCAAGCTGTGCTTTCTAGAAGATTTATTCTAGGCTTTAGGGATGCAATGATGCTAAGCTAATGTGTGCTAACTAATCACCATAGTAGAATACATTAGGTGTTAGCATGTTAGCTATCTTTTTGACATGAAACTTAGCCAGATAAACAACAATATAAAGTACAGGAAGCTAATGTGAGTGCCTAGGTATCTCTATGTTACAAGATGATACAGTTGTAATTATTTTTTAATATGTGTATTGCTTTTTTAGTAATTTTGTGGCACTTTTCCTGTCAGGTAAATTGTCATCCTTTCTGCAATGTCATGTTGACTATCTAGACCTATTGTATTGTTAGCTCGTGATGGTTCATGCAGGAGTCTATTCTTTGTGTATGCATTTATGTATGAATGTGTACAAATAATATTTTCTTTATTCTGTACTTTACAGTTTTGCAAAAATCATCTCACTAAACATAAAAAGATGGTGCTCCTGCCTCCGGGGTCTTTATTGGGAGTTATAAGCTGTCTGCCAAGCTTTATACTTACACATATTGTGAGGGCAGAACAATCGTTTCTACTTCACAATAACAGCACTTACATTTGACCGAGGCAGCTCAAGCAGGGCAGAGATTTGACGAACTGACTCGCTGGAAAGGTGGCAAAAGTCAATGAGCTCTTCAGTAAGGCCATTCTACTGCCAATGTTTGTCTATGGAGATTACATGGCTGTGAGCTCTATTTTATACACTTGTCATCAACGGGTGTGGCCGAAATAGCCAAAACCACTCATTTGAAGGGGTGTCCACATCCTTTTCTATATATAGTGTAGCTATGTTGTCTATATGTTGCATTTCTAATATAAATCTTAGTTGTACTCACAATATGTAATATGCACATTTCATATGTGTTTTTGCTTATGATCTTACTTGCATATTCCATCCTCTGGGTCTTCCAGGCCAAACCTCTCGTCGAATGATAACTGGATTCTCATGTTGTCATTGGAGGCCACTAGTCTCCAGACCAACACGGTACTCCTGGGGTAGGTGAGTGGGAAGTCCGGACTATGGATCACTCCCTCTCCTGTGACGGGGATTATCTTCTCATGCTGGGAATCTTGGACTCCTTGGAAAAATATTTGGGAAATGTTACTTTTATATTATATTTACATTGGTAGAAGAGTTGTTTGAGATAAGATGAAAGATTGTGTAAAGATGAATAGGAATGGTCAACTTCATCCCTGCTGGCATTGTAATTGTGGTTTATTAAAGATGTTGGCCATTTCAGGACATGGTAGAAACCTACTGATGCACAAGGCTAAGAAAAAAAATACACTTTTTGGATGGCAATGTATTGGAATAATGAAATGCCATACTTATAACAAACCTTATATCAATTTTTGGGAAATGCAAATGGGGTGGAAGGCTCACAACCTCCAATATAATACAATGTAAACACAGAAAAAAGTCATGACGATACAGAAGTAAGTAAATAATATCTCTGAGGAAAGAGGAAGAATGCGCAGAACTGTTCTGCCAGGCTAAATATCCGAACACCGAACTGATAAAGAATAATTTATTCGACAGAGGCTATGAGTTACCAGCTAAATTGCATCTTCATTAAATATTGATCGTCAGAGCCTCTGATAATATTTTAAAAGTAATACAGTGGAGTAATAAAAGTATAACTTAATAAATGGTTATGAGACCTCTGTGTTGAAATGTGGACACGGTGTTATGTTCTGCCAACGCAGCACCGTATCAGAGAGTTGATGTGGATCAATGCAATAATCCTCAAAGGAATCACTATACACTAAGTTTTTACTCACAAGAAGTTAGTTTCTGCTGGTAAGAGTGCAAGTATGAAACATGTAAGGTCTGCTTGCAATGTCAGTCATTCTCACTATAGTCTCTGTCTGACAAATAATCTACTTTTGTTAATCGAAGAAAGAAAAAAACTGTTAAAACATTGAATGGTCAGAGGGGCAAACACTAAAGCAGGGTCACTTATGATTGGGGCCATCATACTATATTTGAGTGGGCCAAAATAATTGTTCCAGTTTGCCATTCGGCATAGTAAAGCATCAGTCCACTGCCCCTGCCTAAACAACTGAACATCACAACATCTATTAAGCATCATTTATTTGGTGAAATAAATAATTGCCTGAACACTACCGTTTGACAAAAGATCAAGTGTTGCCTCAAGAAGCACGTGTCCTTCCCTATATGGGCAAAGTATTTGAGTGACTTTTACAACCACAGCAGAGAAAAAAAAAACATCTCAAAGCTTCCCCAACACCTTTCTGACACTATCGTTTGCACAAATCTCTCACCGCTGTCAGCGGTTCCTTATTTTAAATTACAGCTACAATACACTAGGATTCAGCATCTTGTCTCCATAAACTCCTGGAATGACTTAACGAGCTACCCACAACGGGCCGGTTTCCCCCGGGACCTGCAGCCAAGGGGTCTTAAATCACACCCCTCACGCTGCCCCTCTACACTCCCTCTCTCCATCAGGGCCTGTCACCTCAAGGGGAATACACTGTCAATAATTTGTCTGTTTGCCAGCCTACCGGCTCAAAATTCACTGCCTGCCTCCCACCTGACCACCCACCACGACAATAATAGCGAGCTGAACCAATCTCCTAAGAAACAGTGTCGTTATGATGTCACATATAGATGGATCAGGGAGATCGGCTTTAAAACAGGCAGCTTTGAGGAATAAGAGGAAAGTAAGCTTTTCCAGATGAACAATTGGATTTTAATTGTGCAGGATAGCATTTCCATTCTCTAATCAAGAGTCAGGCAAAGGGAGACTGCAAAACCATCTCACAAATTTTGCCATGTTAGTATGATTTAACAAGGAAGGGTAGACTATACGTCTGTAACACAGTGGTTTCTGCCAGTGTTGGTCAGATGACCCCAGATCACTATTACAGGTCGCAATAGCAGGGAGTTTTCCCCGAGTGCTGACTGCGTTGTCTGGACAACATTGCTGACCAAGGGAGTCGTCGACAACAGAAAGACATTGTGTGGAAGTGTCTGATCCAAGAATCAACTCGATTTGATCCACTGTGACACAAGTTGTACATCTGGCACGAAATACAGTGCTTGTCGACCACAAATATGAGATAAATAATTGGGATGACACAGCTTGGTGAGATAACAAATCAGATACCGTCAAAAGATTTTGATGTTTCCATTTAGGGTTGGTGGCACGCCAGCTAGGAAAGGGAGAGAATTACGTAAGACACAAATTATAAGGAACGGTCGCATGTCAAGACTTCTCAATGAAGTCGGTTCTTTCAAAGAAGTAAAAAAAAAAAAAAACTTGGCTTCCAACACCAACCACAGCGAGGAAAAAGAAAAGCCACCTTGTTTGGGTAGGCAAGCTGTTGCAGCAAAATTATTCTTTCACTCCCCCGGAGATAGAAAACGGACATTTTGTGCAATATCATTCCAGACAAAAGAGCCTATTACCCTTCAAGCAGTATTTCATGGCTGTACACCTCAGATACACTTCTTCCAGAAGACAAAACACCTTATGTTCTCAGTCAGAGATAAACAGATCATCCTTGTTGCTTCAGCCAACTTTTATTTGATGTCTTTGATGTCTTTGATGTCAATAAAAAAGGTTTTATAGCGCATTTCATCTGGAGGTGCAAGTAACGGCATCATTGGGCCCATTTGATTGACTGCTCGCTTGCTAGTCATTGGTTGGCTGGACCACTAACAGCTATAAAACCAGCCAGCCGATAGGCTCTTTAATCCTGTTAAGGCTTTCCATCACAATGGCATGTCTTGAATTACCTTCGTATTACAGCGCGGGAAACAGAGGCTCATAAAGTACATAATGATTGTGAAAATACGACCTCAGATATACAGTACAAGCGGCACATTAAGAATAGTAGGATACACATGGTTTTAATGTAGGTGGAGAACAACCAACCTCCTTTAAAAACATACTTGTTGCAATTAAAAATAGACACATGCATTTGGGAACCATTCCCAAACATAATTCCTTGGGGAAAATCAGCTAAATGCTGAATGGAATGCCTTTTTATTAAATGACAATCTGGCCTTACTGTCAGTGAGAGAGGGAAGGAGAGAAAAGGTTATGCCCTGATTAAAAGGTTTTTAGACACGTGGGAAGAAAAAGTTATATCCTACTCTGTCCACAAAACCAAAAGGGATATTATGCTGCATGTTGAACTTCTTAAATCGACAGTCTGATATATCATAGAAATCAAGTTCTATTTGCAGGTGCAAATGTCATCGGATGCGTTTGCCGGTAGCCCACTGATGGTACAGTCGCAGTGTGGTTTACTGTAATAAATGGGGAAAATATGTACATCTTCTGTCATGTCTGTGTTAAAACCTGAAATTAGAACTATTCCCTTGAACAAGACCTTTTTAAAAAAAAGAGAAAAAAAGCTACAATACAGTATGAGGCCACACACCATCTTTATATTACACACCCACTTTCAACCTCCACTGTTTTAGTGGCACACACACACACACACACACACACTCCTCTAGGTCTGTCCATTTCTGCGTGAAACCCAGACTTCCAAATGACCTCTCTCCCCAGGTTAACCAATGTCACATAATAGGCCCAATCCCAGGAGTGAATTACCTCAAACGTGACTTTTCCTTGACCCACTTTCTGCGAGGAAAGTGTAACCACGATTATGGGAGTAAGTGAGTTTGAATAAATAGGACAAGTACATAAATATACATGCACACAGTTGAAGTCGGAAGTTTACTTACACCTTAGCTAAATACGTTTAAACTCAGTTTTTCACAATTCCTGACATTTAATCCTAGTCAAAATTATCTTTTAGTTCAGTTAGGATCACCACTTTATTTTAAGAATGTGAAATGTCAAAATAGTAGTAGAAAAAATATGATTTATTTCAGCTTTTATTTATTTCATCACATTCCCAGTGGGTCAGAGGTTTACATACACTCAATTAGTATTTGGTAGCACTGCCTTTAAAATTGTTTAACTTGGGTCAAACGTTCTGGGTAGCCTTCCCACAATAATCTGGGTGAATTTTGGCCCATTCCGCCAGACAGAGCTGGTGTAACGGAGTCAGGTTTGTAGGCCTCCTTGCTCGCACACGCTTTCTCAGGCCGCTCAGCAAAGTAGAAGCCACTGCTCCAAAACCGTCATAAAAAAGTCAAACTACAGTTTGCAACTGCACATCGGGACAAAGATCGTACTTTTTGGAGAAATGTCCTCTGGTCTGACGAAACAAAAATAGAACTGTTTGGCCATAATGACCATCGTTATGTTTGGAGGAAAAGGGGAGGCTTGCAAGCCGAACACCACAATCCCAACCGTGAAGCATGGGGATGGCAGCATCATGTTGTGGGAGTGCTTTGCTGCAGTAGGGACTGGTGCACTTCACAAAATAGATGGCATCATGAGAACGGAAAATGATGTGTATATATTGAAGCAACATCTCAAGACATCCGTCAGGAAGTTAAAGCTTGGTCGCAAATTAGTCTTCCAAATGGACAATGGCCCCAAGCATACTTCCAAAGTTGTGGCAAAAGGGCTTAAGGATAACAAAGTGAAGGTATTGGAGTGGCCATCACAATGCCCTAACCTCAAGCCTATTGAACATTTGTGGGCAGAACTGAAAAAGCGTGTGCGAGCAAGGAATCCTACAAACCTGACTCTGTTACACCAGCTCTGTCAAGGGGAATGGGCCAAAAGTCACCCAACTTATTGTGGGATGCTTTTGACCCAAGCTAAACAATTTAAAGGCAGTACTACCAAATACTAAATTGAGTGAATATAAACTTCTGACCCACTGGGAATGTGATAAAAGAAATAAAAGCTGAAATAGGTAATTTTCTCTACTATTATTCTGACATTTCACATTATTAAAATAAAGTGGTGAGCCTAACTGACCTAAAACAGGGGGTTTGGACTATGATTAAATGTCAGGAATTGTGGAAAAACTGAGTTTAAATGTATTTGGCTAAGGTGTATGTAAACTTCCGACTTCAACTGTATACACACACACACAGTGCTACCATTGTACTTTGTTGACACATTACTTGGTAAACCATTTGGGCCTATGCTAACACTATTAAAACATTAACTTTTCAATTGCCAAAACAGAGGACAGTGAGTAAGTGCTCACATGAACGCACACACTGGGGGACATGAAGGGACACCCACACTAATGTACAATTACCTACAGTCACAGTCACAACACTTAAGTAGGTAGTTGCACTCTGCATTCACATGCACAATCACACTCAAGAGCATGCACACCCACCCACCCAATGTAAAAAGGCACCCACTGGACTTGGTGTATGTGTCCTATCACAATGGGAAAGTGAGATTTGAAGAAGAAGAAAACTCATCTGGCTTTGCTGTAACATTACTAAATTCTCATGTTTTCATTATTATATCATGAATGACACATTCTAGAAAGCCTGTATCAATGAGCTTTTCGCAACAGACATGTTGTAATATTTGTCAGACATAACTTTTGCTCCCCTAATAGACCAGCACTATTCATGTCAGACCACAACACACTTCAACTCTGACAAAATGGTAAGCATTCCGCTCAGAGTTTAAGGCAAGGTTCTCACAGAGGTTACATTGATCATTCTCAATTTCAGTTGGCAATGGTCAAAGGTTAATTGTATCCAATTGCTATGGATTGCATTAACATGAGGTTACGCTTGTTAAGTGGACACGTAACAGTATTTTCACACGGAACAGCAATAATCAGACGACACCGTGACACCTGCGCCCTCGACTGTCTTGCCTCGGTTTCCGACGTCAAGCCGAAAGCGGTCGTGACAGCAATTTCCCTTCCTATAAAACGACAGGAGAACCATTAGGGTATTAAATCAAAATTGTTTTTAATTTGAGCCGAGTTACCTGCTAATCAAAAGTCACTATGAATCCCTAAGCGACAGGGTCCAAGCCGCTTTGCACAGGTGATGAAACAATACCCAACAATTCATTTTTGTTTTTCCCCTCGTTGCTTTCAGGCCAAAGCAATGGCTCACACATCTGTTGCTTAAAAATTCCAGGGCAGCTTTGGGCTATTTATCGCTTTCAGGTTTACAGTTGGTCAGACAAAAATACACCATGGGATTTTTCATACCACAATTTTTTTTAACAAAATAAACCGCTGACATCTGTAATGATTCAATCTGACTGGCAATATGCTTCTGTATGAGACTAAACATAAAGCGTGACACTTGAATTGCGGAGGTCACTGATGCTACTGGGCGGCTGCTGAGGCAGGGATGACAGAGCACAGAAGCCTGGCTGAGTCATGGCACTGTATACGCCTAGACACTGTGCGTGAAAAGGCCTATACTGTACATACCGGTTTGTATTCCAAGTGTGTGTTTGTAGTAATTGAGTGCATTTGTGTTGGTTTAAGTCCACAAAAGGCTTCCTCATTCTACTAACTGCGTTTTCTAAACTTTTAACAAACCTTCAACTCGCAAAATTGTATCTCCTGACAACATATGAAAACCACTTTGGCTAGTGTCAAAGACAATCAAAAGGTAAAAAAATCATTGAGATTTGATTGACAGCATGACACAACCCTTTGACACCATGTGGCCAAGGCTTATCTCTGTTCGTTACTGACAGACATACCAGAGCAGACAAGACCTCCTAAGACTATTGACTTTTCGCCTCATGAAGACAGTAGACTCACAGATCGGTAAATCTTCAACGGTGATAATTAACTTCAGCTGTTGATGAAGTTATATGCACCTGTAGGTTTCACCAAAAAAATTTACAGTTTGTTTTGACATTTGATTTCCTTTACTTGGATAGATGGAAAGAGGGAGGGAGGAGGAAGAGAGAGAGAGCAAGGTCCTTTAAGAGATTATGAAGCTAAATGTAAATAGTGGGATTTGAATGTTAATTGTCTGTCTGGAAGATCCATCACTCAGCAGAAGACCCGCAAGCCAGGATGCAGCTGGGGGTTTTTTTCTTTCAAAAAGGCCTTTGGTCCAGTCACAAGAGATTCACAATTAGAAGCCTTATGGCTTATAGTACAGTAAGGCACCCTAGTCCAATGTTCCCCAACCCTGGTCCTTGAGTACCCCCAACAGCACACAGCTTCATTGTAGCCCTTGACAAACAACTCGTTCAACTCATTAAGGGCTTGACAAGTTGAATCAGGTGTGCTTGCCCAGGGTTTCAATAAAAAGGTGTACTGTTGGGGGTACTCGAGGACCAGGGTTGGGGAAACACTGGCCTCGTCCAGTAAAGTAAGCACCCTGGCCACGTGAGGGGGATGTACTTCCCCTTAGGCCCTCTGTGTCAAAACATGGGACCCCAGGAGTGGCCATCTGTTAGCAGGTCCTGCTGAATCATGGCAAGACATCTGCAGACGCTATTGAATCAAATTTGATAAACAAGTGTAGATTAACAGCGAAATGTTTACTTATGGGCCCTTCCCAACAATGTAGAGAAAAAAAGACATAGAAAAATAATGACAAGGAATAAATACATAATGAGAAACGATAACTTGGCTATACACATGGGGTATCAGTACCAAATCGATGTGCAGGGGTACGAGGAAAATTGAGGTAGATATGTACATATATGTATAGATAAAGTGACTATGCAGCAGGATAGATTAAACAGTAGGAGCAGCACATGTGATCATCCAAATGAGTTAGTGTAAAAAGGGACCTTGCAGGTAGTTAAATAGTTAACCATTACCTACCCAAACTAACTATTAAGCAGTCTTATGGCTTGGGGGGGAGGGGGTAGAAGCTGTTCAGGGTCCTGTTGGTTCCAGACTTGGTGCATCGGTACCACTTGCCATGCGGTAGCAGAGAAAAGAGTCTACAACTTAGGTCACTGGAGTCAGACTATTTTTAGGGCCTTCCTCTGACATTGAGTGATAGAGGTCTTGGATGGCAGGGAGCTTTGCCCCAGTGATGTACTGGGACGTATGCACTAAACTCTGTAGCGCCTTGTGGTCTGATGCTAAGCAGTTGCCATACCAAGTGGTGATGCAGCCAGTAAAGACGCTCTCAATGGTGCAGCTCTAACTTTTTGAGGATCAAATCAAAGTTTGTCACTTACGCCAAATACAATACTTACAGTGAAATGCTTACTTACAGGCTCTAACCAAAAGTGCAAAGGTATTAGGCGAACAATAAGGAAATAAATGTAAAAAAGACAGTAGTCTATATAAAGTTGTCTATATAAAGTAGACCCGCTACTGTATATAGCCTGAGGGCCCATGCCGGATCTTTTCAGCCTCCTGAGGGGGATGAGGCGTTGAAATGCCTTTTTCACGACAGTGTTGGTGTGTGTGGACCATGATAATTCCGTAGTTATGTGGACACAGAGGAACTTGAGAGGTTGTTGTCCTGGCAGTGTCAGTGACCTCCTCCCTATAGGATGACACATCGTCGTTGGTGAGCAGGCCAACCACCGTCAAGTTGTCAGCAAACTAAGATGTTGTTGGGAGTTGTGCGCGGCCACGCAGTCGTGGGTGAACAGGGAGTACAGGAAGGGACTAAGCACGCACCCCTGAGAGCCATCCATGTTGGAGGATCACCGTGGCGGTTGTGTTGTTCCTTACTATCACCACCTGGGGGCTTCCCATCAGGAAGTCCAGGATCCAGTTGCAAAGGGAGGTGTTCGGTCCCAGGGTCCTGAGCTTAGTGTTGAGCTTGGAGGGCTTTATGGTGTTTAACACTGCGCTATAGTCAAGGAACAGCATTCTCACGTAGGTGTTCCTCTTGTCCAGGTGGGAGAGGGCAGTGTGGAGTGCAATAGAGATTGCGTCATCTGTGGATCTGTTGGGGCGGTATGTGAATTGAAGTGCATCCAGGGTGTCTGTGATGGTGTTAATGAGAGCCATGACCAGCCTTTCACATATGTAGCCATGAAAAGCTTTGAGTGCCACGGGGCGATAGACAGGTTATCTTGGCGTTCCTGGGCACAGGGACTATGGTGGTCTGCTTGAAACATGTAGGTATTATAGACTGGGTCAGGGAGAAGTTAATAATTTCAGTGAAGTCACTTGCCACGTGGTCAGCGGATGTTCGGAGTACGCATCCTGGTAATCCGTCTTGTGAACGTTAAGGTCTTACTCACGTCAGCTACAGAGAACAAGATCACACAGTCATCTTGAACAGCTGGCGCGCTCATGTATGGTTCGGTGTTGCTTGCCTTCAAGCAAGCATAGAAGCATAGCCTTTAGCTCAATGTATATGTTGCCTATACTCCATGGTTTCTGGTTGGGATATGTACATACAGTCACTGTGGGGACGACGCCGTTGATGCACTTATCATGTGGACTGATTGTGGTACACTCCTTAATGTTGTCTGATGAACCACAGAATAGAATCCCAGGGTTCGTACAAACAGTGGAAAGTCAAATTGAAGGACTTTCAAGTACTTTTTCAAGCACTAATATTTTCACGGGCCATCAATTGTTGTTTCTAGTTGCCACCAGATAGCAGCGACAAACTCATGAAAAAACCCAACTCACCGACTATTCATCACTGAATTCTACTCAATAATACACGTGTTTCACTACTAATTAACTACATACAGGAGTGATAAGTCAGCACTGATGTTGACTTATTCCCTTATATGAACTGTAACTCAGTAAAATCTTTGAAATTGCTGCATTTATATTTTTGCTCATTGTACATGCTAATAATATGAAATTGTCTTTATATTTCACAAACCGTTAGGTCCCACAGGCTGTACCAACATATTTTAACATAAAAGTGAATTATAACAGTGTAAAAAGTCCCTTAGTTTAGTCTAAAATGTTGTATTCTATACCCATTTCAAGAGAAACCAGTTATTAATGTTTGACAAGATTAAAGTTTCTCAGAGGACCCCATTTAAATTTTAGGGGACCCCACCTGGGTCTCTGACTCAAAGTTTGGGAACCACTGTACTACTGTCCTCTCTCCCTGCTTGCTTCAAGCATGAGCTTCTCTGTGATGGACTGATTTTTGGGACAGACTTATTTTTGTTTGCATTTATTAAGTCTCACATAATGAATAACAATTACGCTAAATCATTGAGAGTGTTAAGTTGTTCGATATGGATAATAATGTAAAAGACTCCTGCTGGGAATGACAGAGGCATCTTGTGAACTGTAACCAGTCCTCACATTCAAACATATTTTTTGGGACACTGTCAAAGCTGATATCTATATATTGTGAGCTAAATCAAAAGGCAGTCTAGTTATCCAAATAGGTAGATCAGGACATCCAAATGCCAAAACAAACTGCCATTGTTGCGGGTGG
This sequence comes from Oncorhynchus masou masou, assembly GCF_036934945.1. Lineage (NCBI taxonomy): Eukaryota > Metazoa > Chordata > Actinopteri > Salmoniformes > Salmonidae > Oncorhynchus > Oncorhynchus masou. The sequence goes on from NC_088220.1 coordinate 39,177,049, forward strand.
TCAGATTTGCCTTAATTTCAGCATTAGCTATGGGTAAATATCAAAAGATAATTCTTGTTTCTCCTTCTTACCAATTACAAATCTTATGAATGGGAGGTTCGAGACGTGCCTTACAAAACGCAGGGAGATAAGTCTAACCCTCTGTCTGGCTCAGCACCAGCCGGTGTACAGACAGGCCACATATTTTTTTAACTTCCCTCCACAGCTGTAAGATCTTATGGCAGAGGCTGCTCCGGGCCCCTTTGTAGTCTGAAATGGGCAGCTGGATATTTGGAGTAAATTACAGTTTTATCTGGGCGGGCCATATTGGCACACAGCTTGCCTCTCAAGATCCACATACTGCTAAAGGCTGATTAGAGATCCAGGTTGTTGGATGGAGTTGGAGACTGAAGTCAGCTCTACTTATGACTTCTCACCAAAGACCACACTTATTTCATTGTCATGCCCTTGAAAACAGATAGCATTACAGCCATTAAGCAAAAGCCACTTACGGTAGGCAGATATTGCAAAGTTGGGAAGTTCATTTTTGGTAAATTTCGGTACATCAAAAAAAAATAATAATAATTCTGACCAACCCTTTAATAAGCTTGGAGCTATGCAAGCGAATCTGGATAAAGCTATTCAAACGGTCTAAAGTGATTTCCATCAGCGGCAAATTGAATGATTAATCCTAGCCAGGAAAGGGGAGACAAGCACCAAAGAACATTTTAATCTGGGCAATTAAAAAACAAATGTTATAGCTTTGCTTTAGTCTCTAAGATATAGAGCTGCTTCTTTAAGAGTGTTCCCCTGTACTTCTAATTAATGGCCACCCCGCCAGGCTCCCACAACCCAGAGTTCAGCTGTCTGGTGTCACGCCATTGGGCTTAGTATTCAGTGTTTTCTTTATTATTGTGGTTAGGCCAGGGTGTGACATGGGTGCTTATGTGTTTGTCTTGTCTAGGGGTTTTGTAGATTGATGGGGTTGTGTTCAGTGTAGTATTCTAGGTAAGTATATGGTTGCCTAGAGTGGTTCTCAATCAGAGGCAGGTGTTTATCGTTGTCTCTGATTGGGAACCATATTTAGGCAGCCATATTCTTTGGGTATTTCATGGGTGATTGTTTCCTGTCTCTGTGTTTTGCACCAGTTAGGACTGTTTCGTTTTTTCCACATTTTCTTATTTTGTATATGTATATTCTTCACGTTATATTCTTTATTAAAGATGATCAACCATAACCACGCTGCATTTTGGTCCACCTCTCCTTCCCAGGAAGAAAACCGTTACATCTGGAGAAAGGAAGCAGTATGGACATTGTTTGTACAGTACCACTCAAAAGGTTAGGACACACCTACTCATTCAAGAGTTTCTTTATTTTCTACATTGTAGAATAATAGTGAAGACATCAACACTATGAAATAGCACATACGGAATCATATAGCAACCAATTTTTAAATATATATATTTTTAAATATATATATATGAGAGATTCTTCAAAGTAACCACCCTTTAACTTGACAGCTATTCAAATTCTTGGCATTCTCTCAACCAGCCTCATGTGGTAGTCACTTGGAACACATTTCAATTAACAGGTGTGCCTTGTTAAAGTTAATTTGTGGAATTTCTTTCCTTCTTAATGCATTTGATCCAATCAGTTGTGTTGTGACAAGGTAGCGGTGGTATACAGAAGATAGCCCTATTTGGTAAAAGACAAAGTCCATATTATGGCAAGAACAGCTCAAATAAGCAAAGAGAAATGACAGTACATTAGTTTTAGACATAAAAGTTCAGTCAATTAAAACGCCACAATACTAACTTCATTGACAGAGTGATAAGGAAAGAAAGCCTGTACAGAATAAAAATATTCTAAAACATGCATCCTGTTTGCAACAAGGCACTAAAGTAATCTTAGAACACATTTGGCTTAGCAATTAACTTTTTGTCCTGAATACAAAAGGGTTGTGTTTGGGGCACATCCAATACAACATACAGTGCCTTGCAAAAGTATTCATCCCCCTTGGCATTTTTCCTATTTTGTTGCATTACAACCTGTAATGGATTTTATGTAATGGATGGACATACACAAAATAGTCCAAACTGGTGACGTGAAATGAAAAAAAAAATTACTTGTTTCAAAAGAAAATCCAAAACTGGAAAGTGGTGCGTGCATATGCATTCACCCACTTTGCTATGAAGCCCCTAAATAAGATCCGGTGCAACCAATTACCTTCAGATGTCACATAATTTGTCAAATAAAGCCACCTGTGTGCAATCTAATTGTCACATGATCTGTCACAATCTCAGTATATATACACACCTGTTCTGAAAGGCCCCAGAGTCTGCAACACCACTAAGCAAGGGGCACCACGAAGACCAAGGAGCTCTCTAAACAGTTCAAGGTCAAAGTTGGAGAAGTACAGATCAGGGTTGGGTTATAAAACAAAATATACAAAACTTTGAACATCCCACGAAGCACCATTAAATTGAAAGAATATGGCACCTCAACAAACCAGCCAAGAGAGGGCCGCCCACCAAAACTCACTGACCAGGCAAGGAGGGCATTAACCAGACAGGCAATAAAGAGACCAAAGATAACTCTGAAGGAGATTGGAGTATCTGTCCATAGGACCACTTTAAGCCATACACTCCACAGAGCTGGGCTTTATGGAAGAGTGACCAGAAAAAAGCCATTGCTTCAAGAAAAGAAAATAAGCAAACAAGTTTGGTGTTCACCAAAATGCATGTGGGAGAGTCCAAACATATGGAAGAAGGTACTCTGGTCAGATGAGACTAAAATTGAGCTTTTTGGCCATCAAGAATGACACTATGTCCGGCACAAACCCAACACGTCTCATCATCCCGAGAACACTATCCCCACAGTTTTTCCATTGGCTGGGAAACTAGTCAGAATTGAAGGATCGATGGATGGCACTAAATACAGTGAAATTCTTGAGGGAAACCTGTTTCAGTCTTCCAGAGATTTGAGACTGGGACGGAGGTTCAATTTCCAGCAGGACAATGACCCTAAGCATATTGCTAAAGCAACACTTGAGTGGTTTAAGGGTAAACATTTAAGTCTTGGAATGGCCTAGTCAAAGCCCAGGCCTCAATCCAATTGAGAATCTGTGGTATGACTTAAAAATTGCTGTACACCAGCAGAACCCATCCAACTTGGAGTTGGAGCAGCTTTGCTTTGAAGAATATGCAAAAATCCCAGTGGCTAGATGTGCCAAGCTTATAGATACATACCCCAAGAGACATGCAGCTGTAATTGCTGCAAAAGGTGGCTCTACAAAGTATTGACTTTGGGAGGCGGGGTGAATAGTAATGCAAGTTCAAGTTCTGTTTGTCTTATTTCTTGTTTTTTTCAACAAAAAATATTTCATCTTCAAAGTGGTAGGCATGTTGTGTAAATCAAATGATACCCCCCTAACAAAAATATTTTAATTCCAGGTTGTAAGGCAACAAAATGGGAGAAATCCCTAGGGGAGTGAATACTTTCGCAAGCCACTGTATTACTGAGTACTACTCTCCATATTTTCAAGCGGTGGCTGCATTATGTTATCGTTATGCTTGTAATCGTTAATGATTAGGGAGTTTTTCAGGATACAAGAACACGGAATGGAGCTAAGCACAGGCAAAATCGTAGATGAAAATCTGGTTCAGTCTGTTTTCCACCAGACATGATGAATTCACCTTTCAGCAGGACAATAACCTAAAACACAAGACCAAATCTACACGAGTTGATTACCAAGAAGACAGTGAATGTTCCTGAGCGGCCAAGTTTGAAGAGTTTGAAGAGCTTGAAGAATTTTGAAAAGAATAATGGGCAAATATTGCACAATTCACATGTGGAAAGCTCTTAGACTTACCAAGAAAGACTCACAGCTGTCGTCACTGCCAAAGGTGCTTTTACAAAGTATTAACTCAGGGGTGTGAATACTTGTGTAAATTAGATATCTGTATTATATGTTCAATAAATTTGCAACAATTTATAAAAACATGTTTTCATTATGGAGTATTGTGTGTAGATGGGTGAGAAAAAAATATAAAATGTAATACATTTTGAATTCAGGCTGTAAGAAGGGGTATGAATTGTTTCTGATAGTGGTGTAGCTGGCAAACATAGGTGATCAATGTACACTTCACATTCACTACTTATCTCACTCTGCACAACAATGGATCGTCACTTCACAAAGCTTCCATTTACTCCGTGTGCTCTTTACGTGATAATGCCAGTGATGTCGGTTTTTGGAGGATATATTGGCACGCGTGTTGTTAGGCCCAAGACGAATTAGAGTGCCGGCAAACCATACCAATATATCCTCAAACGCTGGCTACGGGGGTTACCATCATATTCAAATAATGACTGATATATTTTCATGAACATTATTTTGATTGATTTATTCATACTATTTCATCCTTCCGGAAGATATAGTTATGGCACAACTCTAGGGTTGGTACCCAAGCCTGCTGGCAGTGTGGTTGCCAAACCCAGTCGTTCAGTCTTTCTGTTCTGCATCTACAGACGCGACCCAGTCGTTCGTTCTAAAACGTTCCAATGCCATGCTGGCTGGAAAAGTTGTTATCACTTTGCTCTCGAGTTAGCCAACTATGGCTAACTTACAGTCACATCAACAGTGCAGCCAGAATAACAGCAAAGTAGCAGTTACAATGAGCTAATGAGGCGTGATTTCCCCTGGCAAAGAAATTGTGCTTACTTGTCAGGACACTGTTGTTCAGAGCTAGCCAACAACACAGCTAACACAATCACTTCAAACTGTAGCTGGAAAGACTGCAAACTAGCTGTACTTAGCTGCACTCACATTTTTTCAATTTCACATTTCTTTGTATATATCCATAAAGAAATGATGTCAGCTGATTCATGATTTCGACTGGCTGAGAAACACGGCATGCTTCTCTGTCTCGTCCATTACTATGGGGCAGCTGGAGATCGCATTTGAATACTGAAACAATGTTGCAAATGTCAGTGAGACAGACATCAAGGTTTATACAAATCTCTGCTGTTGTAAACTAAATGTTAGTCTTAACAAAAATGTGAGATAACTATCAAAGTTTATAAATTGCCTGGCTGTGCTGATGAGACAGTGGATTGCACAGTCAGATGGAACAGGGTAAATATGCATTTTAACATCAGATTGAGGCGGCAGGTAGCCTAGCGGTTAGAGTGTTGGACTAGTAACCACAAGGTTGTGAGTTCAAACCCCTGAGCTGACAAGGTACAAATCTGCCACACTAACACACTGTTCCTAGGCCGTCATTGAAAATAAGAATTTGTTCTTTAACTGACTTGTCTGGTTAAATAAAATGTAAATATTTTTTTAATTAGCTGTTGGAATAGACACTGACATTTAGGATTAGACCCACCCGTTGTATAATTGTAAACAAACATACCATGTGACTGGCTCAATCAATTAGCCTAGCGCATAAGTCGACTGCAGGTATTCACATTTACAAAAGAACAAGCTAAAAACATTTTTTTAAACGGTATTGACGGTAAGCGTTGGGACGAAAAAACGAACAGTATCGACAACAAACGAACCATCCACTTATCATGGACGTTTTGCTGATATCGTTCATTATGATAAATAACCTATAGGGCCCTACTAGAGAAATGTGAAGTTTAAAATGCATTACATTTACAAAAATGGGTGATTGAAAGCAATTTGAAGGGGCAGATCAGACAAAAACATGTTTTATTTATATTTCCACACTATGAGGTTGGAATAATACTATGAAATTGTGACAATTACAATATTGCACTTATTGTAAAAAAAGACTGCCTGAAATTTCTGCTTTGTGTTTGGCTGGGTGGGATATTTTGACCGCCTGGTGAAGTCACAATTTCACAGTATTATTCCAACCTCAGTGTGGAAATATAAATAAAACATGTTTTTGTCTGATCTGCCCCTTTAATGACCTGTGGCGTTTTAAAACAAGGGAACTGAATGCAGAAAAACACTCGTCATTTACAGCCTCCAGTACTCAGAAACAGAAATTTACAAAATGAGACATTTCACTTAAATGAATAGACCAATAACAAAGCGTTTCCCCTCCTAGCTGTTATTGGCAGAGAGTTTTCAGGTTACACATCTCTCCCTTTTAGGATCATCTCTCAGATCGCTCCCAGACAGTCCTAGCAAAATTATTGCTTAAGAAATTGTATTTTGCTAAGAAACCATTTTTCTTTTCATTTTGGACCATTTTTCATTTAAAAAACAATTACAGTAAGGTACTTAATTGTTACTTAACTGTGGCTACTTGTTTCTCTCCAAAATAAGCCATTGCATAAAGCAAACAGTCTCGAGAAATATATATTGCAAAAGCAGAACTATAACAGCAGCAGCCAGTTTTAAAAGCTTAGATATGATCTTTAAAGATGAATATTCATGTGCAGTTGCAATTATGGAAAAATGGCTGTCTAATTTCATCCTAGATGGACGCCTGGGAAACAGAGGTTCTCTCTAAAGCACCTGTAAAATAAAAGGTGCAACATGCAGAAAATTGCTCCGCCATTTCCTGGTTGCTATAATTCTAATAGTTTGCCGAATTAAGTTTGTATCACTGTACCATCTGTGAACTATATTTTTCAAAACCTAAAATATTGTATTTTCAGCTGTTTGAAGCTAGTGTACAAAACCAGAAGTAAATTTGTGCATTTGGTCGGGTCATCCAAAAAGTTACAAATTGCAGCTTTAAATTCAAAAGCAGTCGTAAAATGCTAATTTACATCTTGGTAAACATTTATATTTTTTGTTATGAGAAGAAACTGCCGTTGAGTCTAGAGATGAGATCACCTATGACCTCTAAATGACCCCATACAAGCAGATGGCTGGTCCAAAAATGTACAGTAGCAATTGCTTCAGGGTGAAGGGGACAAAGGGCATGTCTCAATGTTCTGATGTTGCTGCTGCTCAATCTAATCTATTTAAACTGAACAAACCTAAAATTCCTGTGAAATAAATATGGTGGATGTGTTGTGAAGTAGTGCTCACCTGTCCAGTTCCTTCACATCAATACAGAGGACACAAGGTGAGGAAGCCTCAAGGAGAGGACTACTGAGACACACCCATAGTACACTATAACTTAAAGAGGGTAAATATTACGGAAATATTTTCATTGACTGAAGTACTTTTTTCCTTCTTTAAGCCAACTATTATTCCCTCAATATTTGTTCTTTAATCATGTCAGGTTTGTACTAATACCGCCTTTCTCCTCAAGTTTGCCTTTTTTTTACACGCCGCAAGGTAAGATCTATCACAGGTGTTGACGTGTTGTATGTACAGTACATGAACATTTCTGACACACCCTGACTGCTCAACAGTTCCTCTAGCTACTTGAACTTTATGGGTGCAATCAAGACGATAGATTCCAATTTAATCAGTAAATTGTGCAATCCTCTTGATTAGTAATGTATTATCTTGAAGAAGTTAGTTTAAGGAAACTAAAAAAAATCACAGAAGTAGATTACAATTACATTTTCGGAAACTATTGCAAAACATCCATATGTCATGCCTTAAAATGTAATCAAAATAATATTGAGGCATTTGAATTCAGCACATCCTGTCACACTTTCTCTGAGATATTGAGGGATCGGTCTTTGAATCGAGAAAACAAGCAGAAAATAAACAGCCTTGTAGAACTTATTAATTTCACAGTTTCACACCTTTGACATTATACCGGACACTCCTCTCTTGCTAAGGTAAAACTCATGTTTAGTACCGTCACTCTCACGTCCCTGCACTGACATGGTTTCAAGTGGCATGAGGTCCATTCCTTTTGGGGAGAATTTCTACATGCTCAAAATTGGAAGTCTTGTATAATGTCACCAAGAACATTGTGGACAGACTACAAACAAATCCCTTTCGAATAGAGCCTCAAAATGTCTTCTTAAACTGATTACATGAAAAGTCATTACACAGCCCACTTCTAACCAATTATTGCCGTATTTGCATGATTACAGTACATAATGGCTATGATTCGGGCTGTTATGGTGATCATATTACCGCCACATCAGCAGTCACGAGTCATGGCCACAGTCAAATTCCACGAGAATGTTTAGTCAAGGTAACGAGGCTTCTCCAAGCTATGCTGCTGCTGATGGTCATTACCAACTTGCTAACTGCCTGGTACTCCACACTCCATTGTCCCTGTTATCACTCTGATGGCAATGCAAATGTCATCGAATATCAAATCAAACACTTCATGAGAGCCCATAAGCTCATGTTGAACAACATTTCTATAGGGTATGCAATTGTGTGAGAAACCGTTTTGGTGCATCTATTAAAAGAGGATCCAATCGGCTTTCTATAGGCTAGGCCTACTATATTTATTCCTCAACGTTCCTAATATTAAGCAAACTAATTCACTTTGCAACAGGAGTATAGCCTACCTGGCTGGCATGGAAATTACCACGGGAAAGCATCCTCAACGCGCTATTAAGTACACAGATGATATGTATGATTTGCTCCTGCTCCGAGACAGGTGCATAATAATGCTTCATTCAAAAATCTAAACTAATTTCACACATACAGTACCAGCCAAGTTTGGACACACCTCATAAAAGGGTTTCTTTATTTTTACAATTTTCTACATTGTAGAATAATTAGACAAAAACTATGAAATAACACATGGAATCATGAGGTAACCAACAAAAGAAAGTGTTAAATCAAAATATATTTAATGTTTGAAAATGTTCAAAGTAGCCACCCTTTGCCTTGACAGCCTTGCACACTCTTGGCATTCTCTCAACCAGCTTCACCTGGAATGCTTTTCCAACAGACTTGGAGTTCCCACATATGCTGAGCACTTGTTGGCTGCAGCACAACCACTCTTCTTGGTCAAATAGCCCTTACACAGCCTGGATGTGTGTTGGGTCATTGTCCTGTTGATAAACAAATGATAGTACCTCTAAGCCCAAACCAGATGGGATGGTGTATCGCTGCAGAATGCTGTGGTAGCAATACTTGTTAAGTGTGCTTTGAATTCTAATTAAAACCACTAACGGTGTCACCAGCAAAGCACCCCCCTCAATAACACACTTCCTCCTCCATGCTTCACTGTGGGTACCACACCACCACTCACCTACTCTGTGTATCACAAAGACACTGCAGTTGGAACCAAAAATGTCAAATTTGGACTCATCAGACCAAAGGACAGATTTCCACCGGTTTAATGTCCATTGCTTGTGTTTCTTGGTCCAAGCAAGTCTCATCTTCTTATTGGTGTACTTTAGTAGTGGTTTCTTTGCAGCAATTTGACAATGAAGGCCTGATTCAGGCAGTCTCCTCTGAACAGTTGATGTTGAGGAGTGTCTGTTACTTGAACTCAGTGAGGCATTTATTTGGGCTGCAATCGGAGGTGCAGATAACTAATGAACTCATCCTCTGCAGCAGAGGTAACTCTGGGTTTTCCTTTCCTGTGGCGGTCCTCATGAGAGCCAGTTGCACCATAGCGCTTAAAGGTTTTTGCGACTGCACTTGAAGAAACTTCCTTTAAAATGTTCCAGATTGACTGACCTTCATGTCTTAAAGTAATGATGGACTGTAATTTATCTTTGCTTATTTGAGCTGTTCTTGCCATAATATGGACTTGGTCTTTTAGCAAATTGAGCTCTCTTCTATATACCACCCCTACCTTGTCACAACACAACTGATAGGCTCAAACGCATTAAAGAAAGAAATTCCACAAATTCACATAAAACAAAAGGACCACTGCTCCCGAGTGACACAGTGGTCTAAGGCACTGTCTCTCAGTGCAAGATGCGTCAGTCACTACAGTCCCTGGCTCAAATACAGGCTGTATCACATCCAGCCATAAATTTGGAGTCCCATAGGGTGGTGCACAATTGGCCCAGCGTTGTCCGGGGTAGGCCGTCATTGTAAATAAGAATATTACATGACTTGCCTAGTTAAATAAAAGTTTACATTTTTAAAACAAGGCAAAACTGTTCATTGAAATGCATTCCAGGTGACTACCTCATGAAGCTGGTTGAGAGAATGCCAAGAGTGTGCAAAGCTGTCATCAAGGCAAAGGGTGGCTACCGAAAACATTTACAGATGCACAATTGAGAGCATCCTGTCGGGCTGTATCACCGCCTGGTACGGCAACTGCACCGCCCGCAACTGAGGGCTCTCCAGAGGGTGGTGCGATCTGCCCAACGTATCACCGGCAGAATACTACCTAACCTCCAGGACACCGACAGCACACGAAGTAACAGGAAGGCCAAAACTATCAAGGCCATCAGACTGTTAAATAGCCATCACTAGCACATTAGAAGCTGCTGCCTATATACATAGACTTGACATCACTGGCTACTTTAATAAATGGAACACTAGTCACTTCAATAATGTTTACATATTTTGCATTACTCATCTCATACGTATATACTGTATTCTCTTCTAATGTATCTTAGTCTATGCCGCTCTGACATTGCTCATCCAAATATTTATATATTCTTCATTCCATTCCTTTACTTAGATGTGTGTGTATGTTTGGAATTGTTAGATATTACTGCACTGTCGGAGCTAGAAACACAAGAATTTTGCTACAGCGACAATAACATTTGCTAAACGTGTATGTAACCAATAAAATTAGATTTTATTTCAAAGAATCTCAAATATATTTTGATTTGTTTAAAACCTGTTAAGGCTCGGGACAATACTGCCCCCTTTGGATGAATTGTGTGAATTGTGTGCCCAAAGTAAACTAAAAAAAACTGTCAAAAATTGCTAATATATGCAAAACACTCTAAAGCTTCTAAAACCGTTCGAATTATGTCTGTATGTAAAGCAGAACTCACAGGGCAGCCATTCTCCCAAACTCTCTCTCTCTCCTAAGAAAGTTGCTCCAACTTTGACGTCATCGCCCCCACCCTTCCCAACCAGCTACGGATCTGGGAACAGTTTCTATTTCTTCAGCGCGCTCTCGTCTTTCAATGAGACGTGGAACGTAGAAAATAGCACGAGCTTTGACTGCTTGGCGGGCAAAATACTGAGGTGTCACGAGTTTTCAGGTGCACGCTCTGTGAAAAGGGTCTTTTTTTCCAGCTTGCATGAGGAGAGTTCGTTATGTTTGATTTAATCGCCAATTGTTTTGTACGTTAAAAACATCCTAAAGCTTGATTCTGCACTTAGTTTGACCAGTTTAGTCGACATATAATATGTAAATTTGAAGTTTTGATGCGCAATTTTCGTGATCAGAAGTCCTTTTTGGGGTAATTCACCTGAAGATGTTAGCGTTTGCTAATACAAAGACACACCAACAGCAACCAAACGTTATATTAGGTAAGTATAACTCCTTCCACGACATTCTTGTCGAAGACCATCAAAGGTAAGGGAATATTTATGTTAAAAATTGTATTTTTGTCGAATCCAACATTGTAGAGAAATAATGCTAATGCCTGAGCGCCGTCTCAGATTATTGAATAGTGAACGAATTCTGTAACGTTAAAAATAAATGTAACACAGCGTTTGCATTAAGAAGAAGTGTATCTTTCTAAATATATGTAGAACATGTATATTTAGTCAAAGTTTATGATGTTTATTGCTGTTATCTGGCGTTAGCTGCCGGAGCTATTTATAATTTCTCCGGACATTTCTGCTGCATTTTTTGAACCTGGCTCAATGTAAACGGAGATTTATGGATATAAATTGCATATTATTGAAAAAAAACAAATGTACTGTGTAACATGTGCTATTACTATCATCTGATGAAGATTTTCAAAAAGGTTAGTGAACTATTTTTCTTTTAATCCTGCGTTTGTGATTGTGCTATTTTGCATAGGAATGTGGCTACATATTGAATGCTTTCCTAGTGGTGGTTTAACATAAATATGTGCTATGTTTTCGCTTTAAAACATTTTAAAATTCTGACATGCTGGGTAGCTGAACAAGGTGTTTATCTTTCATTTAAGCTATTGGACTTGTTAATGTGTGGAGGTTAAATATTTTGAAGAATATTTTTGCTTTCCCTGTGCCACCGTTTGGGCTGAAGGGGGGGGTGTGTTCCCAGTTGGGAACCTGCAGCCCCTTCAGGTTAATTAACACTTTTTTGGTTACTACAAGATTCCATTTGTTATTTCACAGTTTCTGTCTTCACTATGATTCTACATTGCAGAAAATAGTAAAAATAAAGGAAAACCCTGGAATGAGTAGGTGTGTCCAAACTTAGACTGATCCTGTATTTCAAAAAAGGACTCGTTAGACAGGATTGCCAATACATACTGGCCAACTCAAAATAGACAGAATTGTGCTATATGGCAGACAAATCCAACACTCATTTCTCTGCATGTCCAGCCCTCTCATTGTCTCAGCCAATCATGGTTAACGGAAAGATTCCTGTCTTTGTGGCTTAACCAACTAGGTTCGTAATTTAATCTTTTTATTCATATTTACAGATGGCATACAAATGTGTTAAGTCACGTGAAAGTTCACATGTTCAAGAAGGCATTTCTGACAAACGAGTTAAATTACAAAAAGTTTCCATTCAATTGGCTCTCCTGTGAAGCAGAACAACGCAATTTACCACCATCTACCGCAAACGGTCACAGCATAAGCTCAAAACTTTTAAAGGAAGATCCATCGTAGTTTGATTATGTTGGTACCCCAGGGCCACATTATATTGATTACCATCACAGTGCACATAGCATTGGACTCGTTACTGGGTCTAGCAAAATCTCCAATCTGTTCCAGATACAAGCCAACTCAATGACCTAGGTCTAAATGTCTGCATAATGCCTGTCAACAAGTGGGAGGGGAGACGACTTGAACAAACGTTGGCTGTCAAGCTGAGTAGAATGAAAGATGGAGTTTGACAAACAGAGGTGACACATGATAGATTGGGCTTGTCAATGGCATCTCATTAACCAGCAGGGCTCCTGGGCGATTTCAATACTGTCAACGATAAGCGCTAATGAGAAACCGCTGAGCAGATGTTTGCCTTGCCGTTGAGGAGAAAAAAAAGAAGGCCTACCACCTTTAAAAATAACCAGCTGACCTGTCACTCTACCACTTTTTATACAGATGGCAATTGGTTGATAAATTAGGCCTCCCCTCAGGCGCTGCTGTTGCTCAATCTTTACCCAGTCTGTCATCCTTTTTTTGGCCCTGACTGCATTATCAGGGTAGCTACGCTTGCACTAGCAGACTATTGACATAGGGATAATAGCCCATTGCTATTGTTTCCAAATGCAATCACCTCATGATTGATGCAATCCTTGTGTTCTTGGCATTGGGAGTGAAAAGCCTGAGACGATGTTTACCTTAAAAAAATCTGCATCTGCTGCCAATGTCATTCTGTATTGTCAGACAGCCATGCCTGCCAATAAGACAGACCCATCCTGGCTCTGCTTTAGTGGACCGATTGTAATAATGTGCCTTCATCAAAAAAGGAGATTCCCGATTATCTTGACAGGCCATTCGGTCTGCACCGTGCACCAAACGTATCTCCAGAACAGTTGCTCAAATCATCAGTAGGTCGCAAGAGCTACCTAACATTCCAATGTACATTTTCATTCAATTGGATACCCCCTCCAAGGGGACCTAGTGTGGGTACTGCGAGGGGCAGCATGTGTGTAGTGTACAGGCACAGAGGCTGTCGCCAGAGACTATGCTGGTACCTCCCTCACCATGACCTGTTAGGGTGTGCCGTCCTCACCAACGTTATGTGGAACCCACTGTGTGACTAGGGGGTAAGGAGTCTTGTGTATTGTGGTGGTGGGAATGTTAAGGAGCGAGCACAGACAAAAAAAGTTCTCACCTGGCAACATGGCCGGCACCATGGAGTAAATAGCCTAAACTTACTACTTCACAGGTGAGGCATTTGACCGTAAACATTTGTTTTATCAAAATGCATTTTCTGGCAGAAATGTGACCCGTTTCAGGAAACTTGGCATATGTCACAGGTCACTAGTTCACAGGAGTCATTTAAGTTACAACGATGTTGATCAAATTGCATTTTTTGGCAGAAATGCCCTCTCGAACATGTGAACTTTCATGTGCCTTAATACCAGACGTGTATGCCATCTGTAAACACGAAGATAACTGTTAAATTACGAGCGTAGCTGGTTAAGCCACAGAAAAAAATCGACCTTCCCGCTAGTCATGATTGACTGAGATAATGAGTGGGCTGGACAAGCAGAGAGATGTTTGGATTGGTCTGCCATATAGCACGCTTCTGTCTATTTCAGCTGGTCAATATGTGTAGGTAATCCTGTATAACAAAGGCCTTTTCTATTTTTATGTATATGTATCGTATAGTAAAACTTAACAAGACTTTACTATGCAAGTATCCATTTCAATAGAATGTCACTGCGACAACTGTTTCAGAGCACTCTCATCTGAATGTGCCAGAGTGCAGAATAACTGATGACTTTACCAATGGCCATATTCAATAGGTGTTGAGCTGTGTAGGTAAACGTCGGGGAAAAAAGCGTAATTAAATTGTTGCCAGGAGCGCTGTTACAGTGACCAACGCTCTAGATAACATGAAAACAGCTCTGCTAGTGCGAGTAAAATGGTCAGTTGGTGGGAAGTAAAGCTTAAGATGATTGTGGCATTGCAAATAGTCAGTGTTAACCAGAGTAACTTGACACAACAGGCCAAGCAAGCTGTACAAACAAAAACAAAATCTTACTTAATGAAAGGGGTTGCAGTATGCCGTGAAGCATTCATCCATGTATACGCACGGGTAAGTCTAGCTACAGTTTCAGATATTATACATCTAATTTTGTCAGAAAGTTGTTTTCATTGCAAGTTAAAGCTTACTGGTAGCTAGCTAGCTGACATTAGATGGATGGCTTGCTAGCTAACATTATGTTTATGATCTGCCTGTACTAATGTTCTCAGGATGCCATTTCACATTGCTGGTTATAGCCTAATGTTAGCTAGTTATCTAGCTAACATTGAACCTACTTGGTTAACTTTATCTAGCTTTGACAATCAGTTTGTATTGCTAGTACTCCATGAATTGGGATTACTGTTCATTGTTAAGCTAGCTAGCGAGCTACATGTCTAAACAAAAGACCAAGTTAAAGCTTACTGTTAGCTAGCTAGCTGACAACCTATCAAGTTTGCCAGGTGTGTCTGACGGTGATTACGGCTATCTATTGTATAATAATGCTAAAATATTTGTATCTGGAATTTGCCTTTCAGCATCAGTAGAACACTCCTGACTCTCCTCCACCAGTAATATTGAAGAATGGTCTTTTTGATTGGAGGCATTAGACAGCTTGCCCAAGCAAGCACGGGTTACAGCTGAAGCATGAGGACTTGCAGAGAGTGGAGAACTTAAACAACTACGCCGAGGATAACTGAATAGTATTACCAGGACGCCACCCAGGACAAACATTTTGGTAGAAAGCTGCTGCCAGCCAATGTGACAAAAGCAGCAGTGTGGCGTCTCCAAAGGAATTGATGATAGCACCTGGTATGTAAAGAATAAACACATTAATATTTAATTGACCTCCAACATGACTGGCATTTTGTCTGAGATTCACATTGGTGTCCTTCACAACACCAGCACAGGGGTCAACATCCAACACACAGCTGGTTGGACTGGAGGATGGTACGGTGCTGGTGGAAAGCTATGGGTGGCAACACCTGACTCCGTATTTCACGCCGCTGCCAGTTCAAGCAGTACCAGCATTTCAGGTGAATATCATTTTTATTTCATTGTATGGGGTTATTCTTCTTATCTAAACTTGGGAGGTGAATTGTAATGTTGTAATGTCTTCAAAATTTTTATTTTTTATTTCCTGTTTTACAGCTTCGATGCTCTGGAGCCTGGTGTTGTTGACGCCAAGGAGCAGTTCAGACTCAGTCGGGACCAGGTTTCAGCTGCTGCGCAACGCTGACATCCTCCCATAGATGGTCTGCATGTAGAAGCATCACCTGGACACAGCTGGACAAATGCATCTTTTTGAGAATATCAGGGAGTTTTGCAATGAAGAGGCTATGAACATCACATGCCATGCACCAAAGTCAAGGGCAGGACAGAAACAGGCATATATATTTTAACAGATAGGTTGCAAGATCGAATCCGAGCTGAACAAGACAGTTATAACCCACTGTTCCTAGGCCTTCATTGAAAATAAGAATTTGTTCTTTAGAATTTCTCTTTCTCTTGTTCTCTTGTAAAAAATGCACTGTAATTTAACCTCTAAAACGGCTAACTTCTTTCTCAGCCTCATGTCAAAATGTGTAGAATTACAGGATATTGGCTTTAAAGCTGATTAAAATACTCGTCCCGTGACTATTTTTATTTTTATTTGCTTGACAACTGTAACATTTTCTCTCCAATGTCAAGTGATGGGCCTTAAAAATGTTCCTTCCCGGGGCCCGAGACTTGGTTCGTTGGGACTGCACTGCCATGGTCGAGTAGAACTCCTTGTACGCTATTTTTATTCATGAGGGGGGTCCCTGATGAATTTGCTATCACAAAAAGAGTCCCTGGCCTAAATACGTTTGAGAACCACTGTTCTAATGGAGCAACAGACACATTGAACATTCGAGACGTGTAGTCCACTTGTCATTCCAATCTCCTTTGCATTAGCGTAGCCTCTTCTGTACCCTGTTAACTATGTGTCTATCTATCCCTGTTCTCTCCTCTCTGCACAGACCATACAAACGCTCCACACCGCGTGGCCGCGGCCACCCTAATCTGGTGGTCCCAGCGCGCACGACCCACGTGGAGTTCCTGGTCTCCGGTAGCCTCTGGAACTGCCGATCTGCGGCCAACAAGGCAGAGTTCATCTCAGCCTATGCCTCCCTCCAGTCCCTCGACTTCCTGGCACTGACGGAAACATGGATCACCACAGATAACACTGCTACTCCTACTGCTCTCTCTTCGTCCGCCCACGTGTTCTCGCACACCCCGAGAGCTTCTGGTCAGCGGGGTGGTGGCACCGGGATCCTCATCTCTCCCAAGTGGTCATTCTCTCTCTCTCCCCTTACCCATCTATCTATCGCCTCCTTTGAATTCCATGCTGTCACAGTTACCAGCCCTTTCAAGCTTAACATCCTTATCATTTATCGCCCTCCAGGTTCCCTCGGAGAGTTCATCAATGAGCTTGATGCCTTGATAAGCTCCTTTCCTGAGGACGGCTCACCTCTCACAGTCCTGGGCGACTTTAACCTCCCCACGTCTACCTTTGACTCATTCCTCTCTGCCTCCTTCTTTCCACTCCTCTCCTCTTTTGACCTCACCCTCTCACCTTCCCCCTACTCACAAGGCAGGCAATACGCTCGACCTCATCTTTACTAGATGCTGTTCTTCCACTAACCTCACTGCAACTCCCCTCCAAGTCTCCGACCACTACCTTGTATCCTTTTCCCTCTCGCTCTCATCCAACACTTCCCACACTGCCCCTACTCGGATGGTATCGCGCCGTCCCAACCTTCGCTCTCTCTCCCCCGCTACTCTTTCCTCTTCCATCCTATCATCTCTTCCCTCTGCTCATACCTTCTCCAACCTTTCTCCTGATTCTGCCTCCTCAACCCTCCTCTCTTCCCTTTCTGCATCCTTTGACTCTCTATGTCCCCTATCCTCCAGGCCGGCTCGGTCCTCCCCTCCCGCTCCGTGGCTCGATGACTCATTGCGAGCTCACAGAACAGAGCTCCGGGCAGCCGAGCGGAAATGGAGGAAAACTCGCCTCCCTGCGGACCTGGCATCCTTTCACTCCCTCCTCTCTACATTTTCCTCCTCGGTCTCTGCTGCTAAAGCCACTTTCTACCACTCTAAATTCCAAGCATCTGCCTCTAACCCTAGGAAGCTCTTTGCCACCTTCTCCTCCCTCCTGAATCCTCCTCCCCCTCCCCCCCCCCTCCTCCCTCTCTGCAGATGACTTCGTCAACCATTTTGAAAAGAAGGTCGACGACATCCGATCCTCGTTTGATAAGTCAAACGACACCGCTGGTTCTGCTCACACTGCCCTACCCTGTGCTCTGACCTCTTTCTCCCCTCTCTCCAGATGAAATCTCGCTTCTTGTGATGGCCGGCCGCCCAACAACCTGCCCGCTCGACCCCATCCCCTCCTCTCTTCTCCAGACCATTTCCGGGGACCTTCTCCCTTACCTCACCCCGCTCATCAACTCATCCCTGACCGCTGGCTACGTCCCTTCCGTCTTCAAGAGAGCGAGAGTTGCACCCCTTCTGAAAAAACCTACACTCGATCCCTCCGATGTCAACAACTACAGACCAGTATCCCTTCTTTTTTTTCTCTCCAAAACTCTTGAACGTGCCGTCCTTGGCCAGCTCTCCCGCTATCTCTCTCAGAATGACCTTCTTGATCCAAATCAGTCAGGTTTCAAGACTAGTCATTCAACTGAGACTGCTCTTCTCTGCATCACGGAGGCGCTCCGCACTGCTAAAGCTAACTCTCTCTCCTCTGCTCTCATCCTTCTAGACCTATCGGCTGCCTTAGATACTGTGAACCATCAGATCCTCCTCTCCACCCTCTCCGAGTTGGGCATCTCCGGCGCGGCCCACGCTTGGATTGCGTCCTACCTGACAGGTCGCTCCTACCAGGTGGCGTGGCGAGAATCTGTCTCCTCGCCACGCGCTCTCACCACTGGTGTCCCCCAGGGCTCTGTTCTAGGCCCTCTCCTATTCTCGCTATACACCAAGTCACTTGGCTCTGTCATAACCTCACATGGTCTCTCCTATCATTGCTATGCAGACGACACACAATTAATCTTCTCCTTTCCCCCTTCTGATGACCAGGTGGCGAATCGCATCTCTGCATGTCTGGCAGACATATCAGTGTGGATGACGGATCACCACCTCAAGCTGAACCTCGGCAAGACGGAGCTGCTCTTCCTCCCGGGGAAGGACTGCCCGTTCCATGATCTCGCCATCACGGTTGACAACTCCATTGTGTCCTCCTCCCAGAGCGCTAAGAACCTTGGCGTGATCCTGGACAACACCCTGTCGTTCTCAACCAACATCATGGCGGTGGCCCGTTCCTGTAGGTTCATGCTCTACAACATCCGCAGAGTACGACCCTGCCTCACACAGGAAGCGGCGCAGGTCCTAATCCAGGCACTTGTCATCTCCCGTCTGGATTACTGCAACTCGCTGTTGGCTGGGCTCCCTGCCTGTGCCATTAAACCCCTACAACTCATCCAGAACGCCGCAGCCCGTCTGGTGTTCAACCTTCCCAAGTTCTCTCACGTCACCCCGCTCCTCCGCTCTCTCCACTGGCTTCCAGTTGAAGCTCGCATCCGCTACAAGACCATGGTGCTTGCCTACGGAGCTGTGAGGGGAACGGCACCGCAGTACCTCCAGGCTCTGATCAGGCCCTACACCCAAGCAAGGGCACTGCGTTCATCCACCTCTGGCCTGCTCGCCTCCCTACCATTGAGGAAGTACAGTTCCCGCTCAGCCCAGTCAAAACTGTTCGCTGCTCTGGTCCCCCAATGGTGGAACAAACTCCCTCACGACGCCAGGACAGCGGAGTCAATCACCACCTTCCGGAGACACCTGAAACCCCACCTCTTCAAGGAATACCTAGGATAGGATAAGTAATCCTTCTCACCACCCCCCTTAATGATTTAGATGCACTATTGTAAAGTGGCTGTTCCACTGGATGTCAGAAGGTGAATTCACCAATTTGTAAGTCGCTCTGGATAAGAGCGTCTGCTAAATGACTTAAATGTAAATGTAATTGTTCCCAGACTGCTGGATTGGTAGTCCTGCCACCCTGGATCATGCCAAAAGTGAGGATAAATTGTTATTCTTTGGTGTGTGGGGGCTGCTGGATGCATACATTGGAGTCATGCCTGTAAAACACTTATTCAACACTTATTCAGGAAATCCATGGTCACAATGGAAGTTGTAAAACATAATTAATCAGAATGGCAATTTCTGAATATAATAGTCTGGGTTTGATAACTGGTCAATAATTGAAAGACAACATATGCTTACATAAAATCAAATGAAATTTGATTTGTCGCATGCTCCGTATACAACAGGTAACAGCAAAAATCAGCAGTGTAAAGTAAACTAATCAAGTCATTTAAGAGCAAATTCTTATTTACAATGACGGCCTACACCAACCAAGCTCGGACGACGCTGGGCCAATTGTAAGCCGCCATTAGGGATTCCCGATCACAGCCGGTTGTGATACAGCCCAGGATTACACCCAAGTCTGTAGTGACGCCTCTAGCACTGAGATGCAGTGCCATAGACCGCTGCATCACTCCTCGCTGAGCTACTCAGAGTAGAAGCTGTTAAGGAGCCTTTTAAAAACTTGGAACTCTTGTAGAGCTTGCCTTGTGGTAGCAGATAGACTGCTCTGACGGGTGACTAGAGTGCTTCACAATTTTTTGGGCCTTCCACAGAGGCAGGCACCTAGTATATACAGTTGAAGTCAGAAGTTTACATACACTTTAGGTTGGAGTCCTTAAAACTGTTTTTTCAACCACTACACACATTTCTTGTTTACAAACTATAGTTTCGGAAAGTCGGTTAGGACATGTACTTTGTGCACGCCAAGCAATTTTTCAAACAATTGTTTACAGAGATTATTTCACTGCATCACAATTCCAGTGGGTCAGAAGTTTACATATACCAAGTTGACTGTGCCTTTAAACAGCTTGGAAAATTCAATAAAATTATGTCATGGCTTTAGAAGCTTCAGACATCATTTGAGTCAATTGGAGGTGTGCCTGTGGATGTATTTAAAAAGGCCTACCTTCCAACTCACTGCACCTTTGCTTGACATCATGGGAAAATCAAAAGAAATCAGCCAAGACCTCCACAAGTCTGGTTCATCTTTGGGAACAATTTCCAATCGCCTGAAGGTACCACATTTATCTGTACAAACAATAGTACGCAAGTATAAACACCATCGGAACACGCAGCCGTCATACCTCTCAGGAAGGAGACGCGTTCTGTGTCCTAGAGATTAACTTACTTTGGTGCGAAAAGTGCAAATCAAACCCAGAACAACAGCAAAGGACCCTATGAAAATACTTGTGTACCTATTTCCTCCAGTATCTATATCCACAGTAAAATGAGTCCCACATCGGCATAACCTGAAAGGCCGCTCAGCAAGGCAGAAGCCACTGCTCCAAAACCGCCATAAAAAAGACAGACTACAGTTTGCAACTGCACATGGGGACAATGATCTAACTTTTTGGAGAAATGTCCTCTGGCCTGATGAAACAAAAATAGAACTGTTTGGCCATAATGACCATCGTTATGTTTGGAGGAAAAACGGGGATGCTTGCAAGCCGAAGAAAACCATCCCAACCGTGAAGCTAGGGGGTTGGCAGCATCATGCTGTGGGGGCGCTTTGCTGCAGGAGGGACTGGTGCACTTCACAAATGGCTAGATGGCTTCATGAGAACGGAAAATTGTGGATATATTGAAGCAAAATATCAAGACAGTCAGGAAGTTAATGCTTGGTCGCAAATGGGTCTTCTAAATGGACAATGACCCCAAGCATACTTCCAAAGTTGTGGCAAAATGGCTTAAGAACAACAAAGTCAAGGTATTGAAATGGCCATCACAAAGCCCTGACCTCAATCCCATAGAAATATTGTGGGCAAAACTGAAAAAGTGTGTGAGCAAGGCCTGGCTCAGTTACACCAGCTCTGTCAGGAGGAACAGGTCAAATTTCACCCAACTTATTGTGGGAAGCTTGTGGAAGACTACCGGAACATTTGACCCAAGTGAAACAATTTAAAGGCAATGCTGACAAATACACTAAATTAGTATGTAAACTTCTTACCCACTGGGAATGTGAAAGAAATAAAAGCTGAAATAAATCACTCTACTATTATTCTGACATTTCACATTCTTAAAATAAAGTGATGATCCAACCTGACCTAAGGTTTAATGGTCAGGAATTGTGAAAAAAACTTAGTTTAAATGCATTTGGCTAACGTGTAAGTAAACTTCTGACTTCAACAATATGTAGGTCCTGGATGACAGGAAGATTGGCTCCATTGATGTACTGGGCCGTTTGCACTACCCTCTGTAGCATCTTACGGTTGGATGCAAAGCAGTTGCCAAACCTGGATGACGCAACCGGGTCAGGATGCCTTCGATGGTGCAGCTGTAGATCTTTTTGAGGATCTGGGGACCCATGCCAAATCTTTTTACATCTCTTGAGTATTTTGTGAACATTTAGCATAGTGACCAATCCCTCAATAACCAGCTCTGCTCTTCTTGTACCAAAGCAATACTACTTTGTTCCCTTCTCTGCTAAATGTAAGCACAGAATCAACAGCAAAATGTTGCATCTGCCTCTCCCAATCCATCTCTATATTAGAAACCACTGCTGCACTACTTTTTGGTACTTGTTCAGGGTCACGCTCCTTGTCAATCAACTGCAAGGCAACGCACAAGCCCGGCGTATTGACAGAACAAGACACTTTCAAATAGTTCTCTGAAAGGGGGCGATGACATCTGCAAAAACTATGTAGACATACCCTCCAGAGACGGTAACCAAGGTCAAAATTGTAAGTCTAATGGAATTCAGTTTACTTTCAAAACAGCCAATATCCCCACAGACAGTTTAAATCCATTCAAGTGCAGGGCTGTTCCAGCAATGTACAAATGTATTCCATTTGGAAGTGCCAATATGAGCTGCACTCGAGACGAAGCCACCGCAAGAATGATAACACGCTAATTACCCAATAGCAATGCACTGATTATGCCAACAGCTATATTTACATTTTCTCGTTTAGTCATTTCAGAAATGCTTTCTCCTCAAGACATTTTCCAAGGAAATGTATGCCTAGACCTATGTAATGTCTATTTTATTTATGTAACACAGTAGTTACATGTAGCCTATTTCACCTCAATGTTTTTGAAAATGCCAATGGATTACGTCGTGTGCGTGGCAATGAGCACATAAACCACTGGCCGAAGTGCAGCTGAGAAACAAGAGAAACTTGAGGAAAAGATTCTGCAGAGGAGTAAATGACAGGTATTTGCACTGACAGGTAATCCTAATTTGAGACAGACATACTCATGTCTAGACTGTATCTTCTCTCCCATTCAATGTCAATGTTAGCATTGGGCTATTTACAGTGGCGCGTTTATATGACCAAATTTATGAGCTCTTTATATTTTTGTCTCCTCTGGGGACCTCTGTGCTTGGACTCGGTGCTCATTTCCATACTGAATATATTTTCAGCTGTAGACCTAATCCATCGATGAAATAGCTAAAGAAGTGCTCACTATATTCCATGTGCTGAAGCAATTGTATGCAGCTGATAGCAGTAGATTTTAATGAATGTTATCTAAGAATCGCTCATGAATTGATTTTTCCAATGAGGCATTTCATTTTGCAGCAGATAAGGATTTGCAGCAGATAAGGAAAGAATGTTCTTGGGATTGGTTGGCTCTGTGTCTCCAGACAGTTATTTGGTCACTGGTTCACAGGTGGAAACAGCCAAATTGTTGCATTGAAATGATTCAAGCTGAAAACAAAAATTATATTACGTACATGTCACTTCTATTCATGATTTACATGAATCCATAATTGGCATTGACAATCAGCATACTGGCTATAGTTTAGGCCTTGACTGGTAAATTAATTAAAAGTTGAGAATCCGCAGGTGTTCCCTATCCACATAGTATAACAAGATTATTCCACACTTACTATTTAAAAGGACACGGAGGGCATTTATTGTGATACTAAAAGAAAAGGCACGCACATTACACACACCTTTGGCTGGATGGGTGACACTCCTCACAGGGACATATCGATGACAATGTCAAGATGTTTTGAGCTGCATACTGACCTCAAGAGGACATTGATTCTGCTGAAAACAATAGGTCCTTCCAAAGTATCTGGGGCAATGTTGATACTGCAAATGAGAGAGAAGCTACTGCCTGCCTGGAGGCTTTCTCAGCCAATGCAGAGCTTAAAAAAACTGTGACCCAGTTCCCTTGAGAAACTCCCTCTTGCCTGAGGAGAATGTACACTCGCTGCCCAAAATGACAAACAGCAGGCAGGCGGTGGCATGCTCGCTTGCCAAATGCAGTGCTCCGATGTTCAAGTTGTACTGACAGCAAAAATATAGACACTGTTATTCACTGTTAGTCCTCACTTGAGACTGAAGTGGTGTGGGGGAAATAAGTCTACATGGACTGCTTGTGGCAACGAGACAGACTGTTTAGTGTCTCAGCGCGGGAAAGCGCTTGTGTGGTCAGTATATTTTCAGGTATATTTGTATTGCAGTTTCATTGCAAGTTACTTTAAGTAAAGCATCATCCAATTAGCTTTTTTTTTCCTCAACTAGACCGTAGTTGTCAGTGTAGGCTAACTACTATAGTGCGAGTAACTGTACATTAGTTCTTTGTTAAGATTTGTCAATTTACAACTTACTCTAACTGAAAACGACTTTTCCCAGAGAAACTTCTATTATTAAAGGATAACTGTATATTCCAAATCTTTTTGGTGCCATGTCACCAGTTTTACAGCTATACCGTAATTTCCAATTAAAATATAAACTACTATGGAAATCATTTAACACAATAACAGACTGGCAATGTGAATCCAAGCTGCCAAGCTGGTAGCTGCCAACAGCATGGGCTAACAGCTATATAAACCACCCTAGTAAGTCAAGCCAGCAAATGTTGGGTAATAATTGCCTGATAGGGAGAGGCGTTACTTCCTAAACAGAACAAAACATGCAATACGCTGACTTCAACCAATCCCATGCCACACAAAAGACTATGGCTTTGATGTGAGGAAATTATGCTTGGCTTTGTATGAAACTACAGTAGAGTAAGTAAAAAAATTACATGGAGAGGTTTGGTCAAATCTCCAGATACATATGGGCTAGACTAGAGGGTGACTTGAGATTTGCACGAGTAACATGAATTTTGATGCAGATATCCATTGACATCAATGTATGAAACTAAAGTTACACTTCCATGTACACATTTCAAGTCCCAAGTTCTCGGTCTGTCGCGAACAACTATACCACCCCATGTTTTTCTCCCATTATGCATGTCGGTTACAGATTGCCTGTTGACTTGTTCTTATTGGGACCTTTTGAATGCACACTGCACTTCTCTATCCCCATTCCCCAGACATTTCACGTGTACACGTGAAAAACTGCACATTTGGGGACACTGCCCTGTGTAGGGTGCAGTCTTTCGGATGGGATGTTAAATTGGTGTCCTGACTCGGAGGTCATTAAAGATCCCATGGCACTTATCGTAGGGGTGTTAACCCTGGTGTTCTAGCTAAATTCCCAATCTGGCCCTCAAATCATCATGATTACCTAATAATCCCCAGTTTACAATTGGCTAAATCTCCCCTGTAACTATTCCCCATGTTGTTGCTGCAAATGAGAATGTGTTCTCAGTCAACTTACCTGGTAAAATAACAGATAAATAAAGACTTAAATTACCCCAGATTGTAACTCTCCCAGCAACCACCACTAAACATGCCAGACAGGTCTAGCTTTTCCAGCAGACCAATATCAAATTGTGGCCGAGCATCAGCAATCAACCACACCAGAGCTCTTGGTGAAACGACTCACACATCAGTCAACGATTACCGCTAGCCAGGGCCATTAATATCATTCCATGTGTGGCCAATGTTTTAAGAGCAGGTTTTATGGTTCAACAGCCCACTTGTTTTTGTCCATGGCCAGATTGATTAGATGGGGATCCTGGGGCGAGGCTTTGATCAGGGCCCAACGGAAGGACAACACTTCCTGCCCTTGACCTCCATATGCTAACAAGTACTTAAATTAGAGATGAAGTGGTGAAGCGAGAGGTTTCACTCTCACCAAAATAGGCCCAATGGGTTTCTATGCAGACCTATGCTTGTCGCCTGCCTAGTTTTAGGGCGGAGACATGAGCATCTCATCATTATATAAAGATCTCCGGTTAAATTCAGATAGAGGAGCCGCATGCAGGAATGGAAATATGCAAATGAGCTGTTTGGGATGACGGTAGAAGAGGACAACGACTACTAAAGCTTAAAGTAGAAAATAGAGTGCCATATGAACTGCCACAGCATGAGGGGGCTCTGCATTAGGAAACGATTTTGGGTTTGTAATGACTTGGTAAGGATGCTGGTAAGTGTAGAATAAACAATGTTTTAGAGAAAGTGATTCAGTATCAGTGTAAAGCAAAAACCTGCAAACTGTTTACATAGAATACATTAATGATGGACAGAGTACATTGCTAGGTCACGTTGTGTATGCTTCATCAAATAATGTTAAATTAACTGCAGCACTACCTAGGCGCAAGCGCATAGGCTATTTATGCACTTAAGCATGCATGCATATACACCTCATCACAACAACAAACAGCTTGATTCCAAGTTGCACATGCTGGAAAGAATAAATAATGTGTTTCACCATTTTTTATTTTTTATTTTTTTACTTTAAAACGGGAAATGTTTTATTTGACACTCTAAATCAGTGGGGTTCAAAGGGTAAGTAAAATGACATCATCTGGAGTGACTACCACTGAATGAATGGAGCCTTTTATGATCATAAAAAAACGCTCTCAGGTCCCCCCTTAAAAACACACATGGGCACACTTGAAAAGGCCATTTCCACTTCCTATCCCGGATAATGCTGCTTGAGCTGAATAAGATATATATTTATTGCAGTTTAAACTCAAGCAAGATGTAGCTTAAACCTGCTCCTCTTATAAAAACCCATTAGTTTATGAGCAGCAATGGATGTGTGAGATTCTCAACACCTTTATTTCCAACTCAAACCATGTTAAAAGTTACAACTCTACACACACACAGTCCAAAACACGCAACTTACCGTTTTGTTCCTTTAAACTTGGTTGTTGGAATTTGCTGATGTGACTTGATTCAGCTTCTGAGCCATGTTTTTGGAGAAGCGACACAAGTAGGATGAATAATGGAAGGATCATTTGGATTAGTTTTTGGATTAGTGGCAGAAAGCGATTACAATGCACTGTTCACGGGACGTTTTCGATCACCACGCACAACAGTTGTTTGGACGACACCAATGCTGTTTTGGAGACATTTTGCAGCGGACAAACGCAGAGTAAAATCCACATAACCTCATTCAAAAACGGAGTCCTTTGAGAAAAACAATGTACGTCATAAAAATCCTCTAGTGTCCACAATAAGAAAACGTTGAAACTAATGGCCGTTATGCGCTAGTCTTATTGGTTCGGATGCGCACCTGTTGCTTTTATGGAAAATTGGCTTGGACGTTAGAAAATTGCTGCTGCGCTTTAAATAATTTCCATATCCAGCTTGAGGTTCCATCAAATGAAACAAATGAGTTACATATTGAGTGAAAAATTTCGCAAATGCTGAAATGTACAACTTTTTTGCCCAGGGAGAAGTGCGATACTGTAGCCTGCCCGCGACGTTCAGTTTCCAAAATCTGTTGCCAAAGCAATTCCAGTCCAAAGATTAGCAGGCATTAGAATAAACTTCACAGTCATCGCAGATACCACGAGAGTGCAGCGCAATTTGATACAATTTGTAAAGTGGATGATTTTGCAGAGCACACATGACTCCAGTTGTTTAGTGAGGTTGCTGGAGACTGGAACTATTAGCTGTCGCTAAAACCCGGACTACCGCATCTGTATTTTTGGAGAAGCCAACTGACGACCCAACAGGTGCTATACATAAGGAAACT
This sequence comes from Oncorhynchus masou masou, assembly GCF_036934945.1. NCBI lineage: Eukaryota > Metazoa > Chordata > Actinopteri > Salmoniformes > Salmonidae > Oncorhynchus > Oncorhynchus masou. The sequence continues at coordinate 39,204,659 of NC_088220.1, forward strand.
TTTCACCAAAGGAAACTCCCCAGGAAGTTAACTATTTAGTTGCTGCAGCTCTCCTGTTGCATGGTGTTAGAATAATTTACACTCCCCACATCTGCGAAGTCATTAAACGGATTTTTCTGTTTTTTTTATTCCACAAGTCCCTGACAAAGTACGTCTACAATAACAAACCATGTGTGTCCATAATGTGTAATGCATTGTACCTGTATTTAAATATTAATTGCATTCTTATCAACTGTAAATGAGAGAATTAATCTATATTATGATCACATCATAAATTAAACACACCAGATTTGCATAAATACAGCATCCACAAATGTCACATTAGAGTCCATGTAAAAATCTATGTTAACAAAATAATGCAAAGTAATGAAAAGTAATGAACAAAATAAGTTAGTCCTCTTTTCCCTTCTTTGTTGTCGTACCACTTGCTTTAATATATAGTTCCTTGTGATATCATGCCATTGAGGGTTAATATCATTTTAGTATTGGCAGAGGCACTGTAGGCTACAGAATAACTTTCCCATTTCAGCAATGTGAATACTGTAACACAACCTGCACTCGTTCCTTAATCTCGCCATCATTGCCGAGAACGTTTCATAACGGGGGCCGTAAAAACAATGCCTAATGCCTCTTTGGGGAACTGTTTAAGAACGCTCAACTTGTCATATCAAAGCTGTAGACACCACTGTTACCATTCCCCATGTTCCCAATTTCCACTCTGCAATACAAAGCTGCACCTCATCATGTGCATTTCATGTGGTTACTCTCATTGTCAGTGTAAAGTGTGTGTGTCCCTGTGTAAGTCTACCAGCAGACAAAACAATCAAAGGAAGTTGGAGACACATTGAACCTATTCACCAAGACAAATGACGCAATGGCAGAGCAATTTAGCCTTGTCTCACATTTCTGAGATATTACAGCCTCAACGGAAGGCGAAATGAAATCTTAAAGATGGCTCCACCTGAAAGGTTTTAATGTTTTTAAGATAATGGCGGATAATAGATTGCATGACTGTGATACACCGGTTGGTGTGTTGCCCCCCTGAAGAGTGGAACATAGAGGTCCTCTTTTGCCTGGTTGCAAGGGCCA